>NC_056445.1:24386210-24633710 GCF_018296145.1 Oncorhynchus tshawytscha
CCAGCACATGGAAAACTCATTGGTTATTCATGTCTTCTAAATTGAAGTGTGCATCCCTGTATTCTCTTAGTCTCCTGGCTGCTCTCTCCTGTGTATTTAGAAAGACACAGACAGACAGACAGACAGACAGACAGACAGACAGACAGACAGACAGACAGACAGACAGACAGACAGACAGACAGACAGACAGACAGACAGACAGACAGACAGACAGACAGACAGACAGACAGACAGACAGACAGGAGAGAAGTTCTCAGAACCACCTTTAATGTGGAGAGAAGTTCTCTGAAAGGTGATTCTGAGAACTTCTGTAATGCTCCGGGTGTCGTGGGTGTGGAGTCAGACGCAGGAGACAGAGAGTGCAATGCTGTGCTCTTTAATGCACCAACGCACCACAGGGTGCTCACAATAATAACGGCCCCAAACACGGGAAATGAAAAATGTACAACTGAAAAATGCACGACCAGGAACTAACACTTTCCTCTACTACAGAGCCGAAGGTTACAATAATTAATCCCGCACAACAAACAGGCGGGCCGGCTGTCTAAAGAAGCCCAACTAATCATCACAAACAGGTGCTACCAATAAACATACAAGGAGGGGGAGGAAAGACAATCAGTGGCAGCTAATAGGCCGGTAACGACGACCGCCGAGCGCCACCCGACCGGGAAGGGAAGCCACCCTCGGTAGGACTCGTGACACTTCTCTCCATATTAAAGGTGGTTCTGAGAACTTCTCTCCATATTAAAGGTGGTTCTGAGAACTTCTCTCCATATTAAAGGTGGTTCTGAGAACTTCTCTCCATATTAAAGGTGGTTCTGAGAACTTCTCTCCATATTAAAGGGGATTCAGAGAACTTCTCTCCATATTAAAGGGGACTCAGAGAACTTCTCTCCATATTAAAGGGGATTCAGAGAACTTCTCTCCATATTAAAGGTGGTTCTGAGAACTTCTCTCCATATTAAAGGTGGTTCTGAGAACTTCTCTCCATATTAAAGGGGATTCAGAGAACTTCTCTCCATATTAAAGGTGGTTCTGAGAACTTCTCTCCATATTAAAGGTGGTTCTGAGAACTTCTCTCCATATTAAAGGGGATTCAGAGAACTTCTCTCCATATTAAAGGTGGTTCTGAGAACTTCTCTCCATATTAAAGGGGATTCAGAGAACTTCTCTCCATATTAAAGGTGGTTCTGAGAACTTCTCTCCATATTAAAGGTGGTTCTGAGAACTTCTCTCCATATTAAAGGTGGTTCTGAGAACTTCTCTCCATATTAAAGGGGATTCAGAGAACTTCTCTGAAGTTAATACACATAATAATTCACCAAAGTCCCTACAGACGAACAGTGCAGGCAGAGATGGAGCAGTATTGCCCATATTTGGGCCTTCTTAGTTGCCATCTCTTTCAATATAGACTGGTTTAACCAGACAGAACGGTGCACTCGCTATTGTGTCACTTCAAGTTTCACTTTGACTTCCAGGATACTTTCGGTATGCATTCCTCAGCCATTTTCTCCAAGCCAGGCTCTAATTAACTCTCATGAGAGAATCCCTATAGCCGAGGGCACTGTTTTGACCCAAATCCTAAAAGAGCACACTACTTGCCCTATGGACGCCGGTCAAAATGTTAAAAGTAGTGCACTACATCAGGAAAAGGGTACCATTTGAGACAGCCATTTTCTCCCAGCCAGGCCCTAATTACCTGTCTTAATGGAATCCCTATAGCAGAGTGGAGGCATGTTTCACTAATGTGTACTCTGGAACGGTACAGATAATTACATGCCCCTGAAATTTAGAGACACATTTCAAAGACATGGGGGGAAAAAAAGATACAAGCGTTTTTATTTTTCCTCTGTCGTCTTTCTCTATCGGTGCAGTCCAATTTGCAGAGTGTAGCTTTTAATTAGGTGAGTCACTGTGGCACAGTAGAGGAGTGTGGGTGTCTGTCCGGGATAAGCACAAGCGACATTGGTTGTGTGTGTGGGGTGTGTGCATGTGCGTGTGTTTATGCTACGTCTGTCTGTGTGTGCTCCCTGACAGTGAAGCGTACTCCGGACTCCCTCACTAGCTGGTCTCCCCACCCTCCTCTCCCCCTCCCTGACTGTACACAATCCAGGCCTTGGGGGGCTAACACAAACAAAGGGGGGAGAGATGGAGAGGCCTGGGGGACTGACTCTCTGGTATGAGGCAGAAAGCGGCTTGCCCCCAGGCCTCTCTCTCTCTCTCTCTCTCTCTCTCTCTCTCTCTCTCTCTCTCTCCCCAGCATTAATACCAACCCCCATGCCCTCTCTCTCCCCAGCATTAATACCAACCCCCAGGCCCTCTCTCTCCCCAGCATTAATACCAACCCCCAGGCCCTTTCTCTCTCCCAGTATTAATACCAACCCCCAGGCCCTCTCTCTCCCCCAGCATTAATACCAACCCCCAGGCCCTCTCTCTCCCCAGCATTTAATACCAACCCCCAGGCCCTCTCTCTCCCCAGCATTAATACCAACCCCCAGGCCCTTTCTCTCTCCCAGCATTAATACCAACCCCCCAGGCCCCTCTCTCTCTCCCAGCATTAATACCAACCCCCAGACCCTCTCTCTCCCAGCATGAATACTAACCCCCAGGCCCTCTCTCTCTCTCTCTCTCTCTCCCCCAGCATTAATACCAACCCCCACAGGCCCTCTCTCTCCCCCAGCATTAATACCAACCCCCAGGCCCTCTCTCTCTCTCCCCCAGCATTAATACCAACCCCCCCCCAGGCCTCTCTCTCTCCCCAGCATTAATATTGTATTATTTTGAAATTAAGAACATGAATTGGGGTATTTCAAATACTATATACGTAGAGAACACTGAACAGAACAAGTTTATGTCAATAACAAAATTTTGACACAAATGCAGATAGTACCTTATAGTCCTAAGCTCTCGCATGGCAGTCACATGATCTCATTTCAAATGTCTACATCCTGTACTTCAGTGTTTCTATAGCCTGGTATCAGCTGTGTTTGTGTTTTTTGTGCCAACTCCTATGGTCACTGTCACGTGAGACAGCGTAAACTGATCTGGGACCAGGCTAGTGTTTCTAAGCCTTCTACAACAGAAATGATTGTCAACACTGTTTGAATGATGATAGTATATTGGCTCGGACTTAGGGTGACAGTAAATCATGGGCAAAAACCGGGCAGTAAAAACCAGGATGCAAAAACCAGGAAGTGACATGTGACGGGGAAGGTGATGTGGGTGACAATGGGGAGAGAGTCAGCCTGGCGCCCCTGTCATGACGCATTTCCTCTGTCACGGTGCTGACGGGGTACTGAAGGAGTACAAGCCCCCTGCTGGGGTGACCGGGGCAGACGTCTCTTCTCTGGCAGGCCTGACCGCTGTCTGACCGCTGCCTGACCGCTGCCTGACCGCTAGTCTGTCTGACCTCTGCCTGACCGCTAGTCTGACCGCTAGTCTGTCTGACCTCTGCCTCACCGCTGCCTGACCGCTAGTCTGACCGCTAGTCTGTCTGACCGCTAGTCTGTCTGACCTCTGCCTGACCGCTAGTCTGTCTGGCCGCTAGTCTGTCTGACCTCTGCCTGACCGCTTGTCTGACCGCTAGTCTGACCGCTAGTCTGACCGCTAGTCTGACCGCTAGTCTGACCGCTTGTCTGACCGCTAGTCTGACCGCTAGTCTGTCTGACCGCTGCCTCACCGCTGCCTGACCGCTAGTCTGACCACTAGTGTGACCGCTAGTCTAACCGCTAGTCTGTCTGACCACCGCCTGTTACCCATGCTCTCTGTCTGTGTCACACACACATAGATGTAGGGTTACATACACACAACACACACACAACACACACACTACCCCCCACACACACACACCTCTCGTCACTCAACTCTCATCTCCCTTCAGAATTGGACTGTCTCATTACAAGTGTTTTTCTCTGAGCTCTTGCAAAATGCCTCATCTATCCATGAATAATCATGCATCACCTTCCTGCATATGCTCCAGTTAAAACCTCCACCTGCCCACTGACAGGTGCCTTGGTTCCCCTCCAACATGCATATGTATAAGGCTGCATTCCAGCACTCAAACAATTTGCATAAAAGATGATTGGCGCATAACGTTGGGTATCATTTGCAATATATAGGGGGAAGAGTATGAAGGTTGCATGTCCCAAGATCACCTTTTCTCTCTTTCTCTGTCTCTGTCTCTGTTTCTCTCTCTGTTTCTCTCTGTTTATACATCTTGTCAGTGGAAACAGAAGCCTCTTCATTTGGATGCGCCGCATCACACGTAACACCTCTGTGCACCGCACCAGTCCAAGAATGTAGTGAGTGATTTGTCTCCCAGAGTCTCTCTGTTGAAGTCAGTAAATAAAGTGGATCACTCCGGCTCACTGTATGAACAGGGCCCTGCTGGGACGTAGCTAATACTCAGAAAATGGAGGCTCAAGAAAGTCAGCTCTCCCACTGGGCTGGGGATCAACATGGTGGAAGGGAATGGAAGTGTGTGGGAGAATTGGTGTGTGTGTGTGTGTATCAGTGAATGTTTGTGTGTGTTTGTTTCAGTGTGTGTAATCAGATTAGAAATGTGTGTGTATGTGTGTGTGTGTACAAAAGTGTGCATGTTTTAAGTGTGTGTAATCAGATTGTGTGTGTATCTACACATGGCCATACGTGTGTGTGCACAATCCACAATCCCGTTAGGAGATTGCAAGTCTCATTCCGAGAGCCGCTGTATGGGTTTCCAAACAGCTAGCGGACCCACGCGGGGGGAGGTGTGTGAGGGGCTCAGTCTGCAGGGGTTTGTACTTCTCATCTATTGATTCTGTTAGAGGTCCAGAAAGCCTCGCCGGCCTCGCCAGGATCACAGCCAACTTGACTAAATAATCAAGTTATCTGCCCAGACTTCGCTCAGTAAAATTAAAACAGTGAACAGCCTCCACAAGACACACACATAAGTCTACTGTATACACACGAATGCTCACGCATGCAAGCATGACGCACACACACACACACACACACACACACACACACCTGACAGCTAGATCAACTATCCCTCCCTCTCTCACACACATACAAACATAACTCACACTCCTTTATCATGCCTTTGGAATACACACGTACACACCTTCTACTCTTCCCTCGCATCGGCAGAAACCCACGCCAAATAAATCTTCATTTTACGTTGCGTAGTTAAAAGAGAGAAATGGGGTGCCAGGACATACACGCATCAGCGAATCTGTGAATGCTCACCGTTTGTTTCGCTATCATTGTTCTCCGCTGTGACGGCCGCTGTCAGACATTCAATCACCACTCCCAACCACCACTCCCAACCACCACTCCCAATCACTCCCACTCCCAACCACCACTCCCAATCACCACTCCCAACCACCACTCCCAACCACCACTCCCAATCACCACTCCCAACCACCACTCCCAACCACCACTCCCAACCACCACTCCCAACCACCACTCCCAATCACCACTCCCAACCACCACTCCCAACCACCACTCCCAACCACCACTCCCAACCACCACTCCCAATCACCACTCCCAACCACCACTCCCAATCACCACTCCCAACCACCACTCCCAACCACCACTCCCAACCACCACTCCCAACCACCACTCCCAACCACCACTCCCAACCACCACTCCCAATCACCACTCCCAACCACCACTCCCAATCACCACTCCCAACCACCACTCCCAACCACCACTCCCAATCACCACTCCCAACCACCACTCCCAACCACCACTCCCAACCACCACTCCCAACCACCACTCCCAACCACCACCACCACCACCACTCCCAATCACCACTCCCAACCACCCACCATCACCACTCCCAACCACCACTCCCAACCACCACTCCCAACCACCACTCCCAACCACCACTCCCAATCACCACTCCCAACCACCACTCCCAATCACCACTCCCAACCACCACTTGCTGTTACGCCGGAGCAGCAACATTCGCTCAACGATCCGTCAAGGTTCTGATCGAGAACAGAAAGAAACGCTTCTAGATGAATGTTTCAGCCTACGCTTCTCTCTCCCCAGGTGATATATAGAAGCTGGAAGCCTTGGAGACAGAATAGTGTTTAATTAAGTGCAGGGAACGAGGGTTATGTGAATATCAAAACATTGGAGGTGACTAATAGAGTAGAGAAGGAACCATATAGAACTGTTTGGTGATTCAGAACTCCCCTCGGACATAGAGAGAGGAAGTCAGGTAAACATACTAGCCATTCATTTCTATAGTCCAAAATGGCCTCCTCTCCTACAGATGTAGGATCTTAAATTGATCACCCTGTTGCAGGACAACTTTCCTGTAATGGAAAACATATTTGACTTGTATTTGTGGTTTAAATAGAATTCTGAAGTTTGTATTTACACTTTCAAATGTTAAACTTGATTTTCACTTAAGAAAAATGTATCAACCCTTACAAAAATGTCTATTCATTATAATCCACATAATTCACATTTCCAGTTGCTGCAGGATTAATTTCCTGCTGTAGCAAACAGCCTCAAATTAAGATCCTACATCTGTAGTCTCCTTTCCTTGAGTACACACATGTTCTCATCTGAGAATGCAGGACAGGTGAACCATCGAGACGCAGCCCGCTGCAGGCTCCCCATGCAGTTCTAAGGGAACAACGGGGTCAGAAGGAATATAATAAATGATGAGAGGAAGCCACTTTATAATACCAAGACACGGCCCACTGGTGATTCAGTCTTCCCATGTTCTGAGGAAACACTTGGCGCCGACGACGCCTCTGTCTTCTGTCAGTCGGGGGAGTTAAGTCTCCCCTTGAAGGCTCCTCTGAAACACGGCCCGGCAGGTGTTGGGCGGTTTGACGCTGCCTCTCCCTCGGCGGGCGTAGACAAACCATCGTAGGAATCTCATTTGCTGCACCAATGCCACGCCACGGGCTGTCCCTCTGATTGGCCACTTTTATCCTCTCAGTTTCTCTTTCTCTCTCTCTCTGTCTCTTTCTATCTCTTGTTCTCAGCCTCTCTCTCTCTCTTTTATCACCCTCCCTCTTTCTCTACCTAGCCCACCTCTTTCTCTGTCTCCATTACTCTCTTTTAACTTCTCTCTCTTACTTGTTCCCAGCCTCGTCCTCTCTTTCATCCCCTCTACTTCTCTCTCTCTTGCTTGTTCTCGGCTCTCTACTTTCTTACACTTCCTTCTGTCCCTCTCACTTATATTATTGCTAGTGCTCTCTTTTCTTATCTCCCTTCCCCTCTCTCTTTCTCACTTCCTCTTTCTGTCCTTCTCTTTTTATCTCTTCTTCTGTTTCTCCATCCTTTAGTCCTCTATCTTTGCCCTGGTATCGCCTTCTCTCCCTTTCTCAACCTCTCCCTCTCACTGCCTCTCTCTGTATACTGTCAGTCTTTCCCATCTCTCTCTTGTCCTCCTCTTCTCACTGTCTCAGTAAGCAGCTTGGGTTCTAAACTCTAGGCTACAGTGTGAGTACACTGCCCATCTGTCAAAACGAGAAAAACACAGCGGAAACAGCCAAGTCCTCAGCATCTCCTACAGGCTGAAAGCATGGCAAGTTTTTTGGTTTGTCCTTGGTGACAATCAGTCCGCTGTACTATATGTTGCTTGTATAGCATTTAGCTTCTCTGATTGGAGGTTGTATTAAGCAATGTTTTAATGGGATGAACTATAATAGCCTACATATTGCCAAAGCAGAACTTCAGTGGAAGACATTTAAAACATTAATTCAAACTGGTAATTATTTTCCCTTTTATTTTCTGACTTACCTGCTATTGGGGTCACTTATGAGACTGGGGCTGGATTCCCATGCAGTTGAGATTATTAAGGGAATTCTATTTACATTTTGTTCGGCGTGCGGTTCACCATGAGGTGGCCGACGTCAACAAGGGAGAGAGAGACAGAAAGCGTGTGAGTGTGAAAAAGAAAGACAGTGAAGCAAGGGACTGTGTGTTGGTTCACGTTAAGTTATTAAAATGATTGGGTAAAGTGAGTAAATAAAATGCAAGATAATTGCCTGTTTGAGGCACAGGGGGTCTCGGAATGCAGAGCTGGTTGGATAGCCGGCCTAGCTTGAATTTCCCATCTCTCCTAGCGGCGGGTTTATTAGTCCATTCAGGCCTTTAATAGACTTTAATAGACTGAAAATTGTTTCTCTGTAGATAATACACATGAACACAGTCACTTAACACGGAATCATTTCACACTGCATGATAGCAAGAGAGATGAAAATAAAGATCCAGTTTACATGGTGGGGCTAAATTGTGGTCTTCTTCTGTGACCTCTCCACGAATCTGTAAATGTTGACATTGGCATGTTTATATTTACTGGCATCTGTTTATATGAACTCCCCACATCAAGATAGTGTAATATTCTTGAATAATAGTGTCTAACCTGGTCTAACCTTGAACCTTGAGCTTCTATAGCCTTCTATAATCTACATTATAGTCTCCAATCAATACTTAGGCATTTGGATTCATTTGTATTTGACTTTTAAAAAGCTAAGATTTAAAGATGGCTTTACAGAAACAGATTGTGCCTTTCTCTGAGCAATAGGAAGCAGATTATTCCGTCTACCTTTTTATCTGTTGTTGATTATGGTGATATTATTTATCAAAGTGCAGCTGCTACTACTCATAAACCTTTGGATACCATCTACCATGGTGCCTTTCATTTTGCACAACTGAGCAAGAGGACAAGTACATTAGAGTGTCTAGTTTGAGAAACAGACGCCTCACAAGTCCTCAACTGGCGGCTTCATGAAATAGTACCCACAAAACACCAGTCTCAACGTCAACAGTGAAGAGATGCTAGAAGGCCAGGATGCTGGCCTTCTAGGCAGAGTTGCAAAGAAGAAGCCATATCTCAGATGGGCTAAAGAACACAGACACTGGACATATATAGACAGTACAAGTCAATATGTTGGACACACCTACTTATTCAAGGGTTTTTCTTTATTTTTACTATTTTCTACACTGTACAATAATAGTGAAGACATCAAAAATATGAAATAACACATATGGCATCATGTAGTAACCAAAAAAGTGTTAAGCAAATGAAAATAGATTTTAGATTTTAGATTCTTCAATGTAGCCACCCTTTGCCTTGATGACAGCTTTGCACACTTTTGGCATTCCTTCAACCAGCTTCTCCTGGAATGCTTTTCCAACAGTCTTGAAGGAGTTCCCACATATATTGAGCACTTGTTGGCTGTTTTTCATTCACTCTTCAGTCCAACTCATCCCAAACCATCTCAATTTGGTCAGGTGATTTGGTCAGGTGATTGTGGAGGCCAGGTCATCTGATGCAGCACTCCATCACTCTCCTTCTTGGTCAAATAGCCCTTACACAGCCTGGAGGTGTGATGGGTCATTGTCCTGTTGGAAAACAAATGATAGTCCCACTAAGCGCAAACCAGATGGTATGGCATATCACTGCATAATGCTGTGGTAGCTATGCTGGTTAACTGTAACTGTCACCAGCAAAGCATCCCCACACCATCACACCTCCTCCTTCATGCTTCATGGTGGGAACCACACATGCGGAGATCATCCGTTCACCTACTCTGCATCTCACAAAGACACGGCAGTTTGAACAGAACATCTCACATTTGGAGTCATTAGGCGAAAGGACAGATTTCCACCTTTCTAATATCCATTGCTCATGTTTCTTCTTCTTATTGGTGTCCTTTAGTAGTGGTTTCTTTGCAGCAATTCGACCATGAAGGTCTGATTCACTCAGTCTCCTCTGAACAGTTGATGTTGAGATATGTCTGTTACTTGAACTCTGTGAAGCATTTATTTGGGCTGTAATTACTTATCTTCTGCAGCAGAACTCCGGGTCTTCCTTTCCTATAGCGGTCCTCATGATAGCCAGTTCCATTATAGCGCTTGATGGTTTTTGCGACTGCACTTGAAGAAACGTGCAAAGTTCTTGACATTTTCCAGAATAACTGACCTTCATGTCTTAAAGTAATGATGGACTGTTGTTTCACTTTACTTATTTGAGCTGTTCTTGTCATACACATTAAGAAGGAAAGAAATTCCACAAATTAACTTTTAACAAGGCACACCTGTTAATTGAAATGCATTCTATGCCTGGCCGGTTTCCCTCTTTCCACTGGGATTCTCTGCATCTAACCCTATTACAGGTGGCTGAGTCACTGGCTTACTAGTGCTCTTTCATGCCGTCCCTAGGAGGGGTGCGTCACTTGAGTGGGTTGAGTCACGGATATGATTTGAAGAACATATCAAGACCATTTCAAGGACAGCTTTTTTCCATCTACGTAACATTGCAAAAATCAGAAACTTTCTGTCCAAAAATTATGCAGAAAAATTAATCCATGCTTTTGTCACTTCTAGGTTAGACTACTGCAATGCTCTACTTTCCGGCTACCCGGATAAAGCACTAAATAAACTTCAGTTGGTGCTAAATACGGCTGCTAGAATCCTGACTAGAACCAAAAAATTTGATCATATTACTCCAGTGCTAGCCTCTCTACACTGGCTTCCTGTCAAAGCAAGGGCTGATTTCAAGGTTTTACTGCTAACCTACAAAGCATTACATGGGCTTGCTCCTACCTATCTCTCTGATTTGGTCCTGCCGTACATACCTACACGTACGCTACGGTCACAAGACGCAGGCCTCCTAATTGTCCCTAGAATTTCTAAGCAAAAAGCTGGAGGAAGGGCTTTCTCCTATAGAGCTCCATTTTTATGGAACGGTCTGCCTACCCATGTCAGAGACGCAAACTCGGTCTCAACCTTTAAGTCCTTACTGAAGACTTATCTCTTCAGTGGGTCATATGATTGAGTGTAGTCTGGCCCAGGAGTGGGAAGGTGAACGGAAAGGCTCTGGAGCAACGAACTGCCCCTGCTGTCTCTGCCTGGCCGGTTCCCCTCTTCCCACTGGGATTCTCTGCCTCTAACCCTATTACAGGGGCTCAGTCACTGGCTTACTGGGGCTCTCTCATGCCGTCCCTCATGCCGCCCCCCGTCACCTGAGTGGGTTGATTCACTGATGTGGTCATCCTGTCTGGGTTAGCGCCCCCCCTTGGGTTGTGCCATGGCGGAGATCTTTGTGGGCTATACTCAGCCTTGTCTCAGGATGGTAAGTTGGTGGTTGAAGATATCCCTCTAGTGGTGTGGGGGCTGTGCTTTGGCAAAGTGGGTGGGGTTATATCCTTCCTGTTTGGCCCTGTCTGGGGGTGTCCTCGGATGGGGCCACAGTGTCTCCTGACCCCTCCTGTCTCAGCCTCCAGTATTTATGCTGCAGTAGTTAATGTGTCGGGGGGCTAGGGTCAGTTTGTTATATCTGGAGTTCCTCTCCTGTCCTATTCGGTGTCCTGTGTGAATCAAAGTGTGCGTTCTCTAATTCTCTCTTTCTCTCTCTCTCTCGGAGGACCTGAGCCCTAGGACCATGCCCCAGGACTACCTGACATGATGACTCCTTGCTGTCCCCAGTCCACCTGACCGTGCTGCTGCTCCAGTTTCAACTGTTCTGCCTAATTATTATACGACCATGCTGGTCATTTATGAACATTTGAACATCTTGGCCATGTTCTGTTATAATCTCCACCCAGCACAGCCAGAAGAGGACTGGCCACCCCACATAGCCTGGTTCCTCTCTAGGTTTCTTCCTAGGTTTTGGCCTTTCTAGGGAGTTTTTCCTAGCCACCGTGCTTCTACACCTGCATTGCTTGCTGTTTGGGGTTTTAGGCTGGGTTTCTGTACAGCACTTTGAGATATCAGCTGATGTACGAAGGGCTATATAAATAAATTTGATTTGATTTGATGTGATTTTCCTGTCTGGGTTGGCGCCCCCCCTTGGGTTGTGCCGTGACGGAGATCTTTGTGGGCTATACTCGGCCTTGTCTCAGGATGGTAAGTTGGTGGTTGAAGAAATCCCTCTAGTGGTGTGGGGGCTGTGCTTTGGCAAAGTGGGTGGGGTTATATCCTTCCTGTTTGGCCCTGTCCGGGGGTACAATCGGATGGGGCCACAGTGTCCCCTGACCCCTCCTGTCTCAGCCTCCAGTATGTATGCTGCAGTAGTTTATGTGTCGGGGGGCCAGGGTCTGTTTGTTATATCTGGAGTACTTCTCCTGTCTTATCCGGTGTCCTGTGTGAATTTAAGTATGCTCTCTAATTCTCTCTTTCTCTCTTTCTCTCTTTCTTTCTTTCTCTCTGAGGACCTGAGCCCTAGGACCATGCCTCAGGACTACCTGGCATGATGACTCCTAGCTGTCCCCAGTCCACCTGGCCGTGCTGCTGCTCCAGTTTCAACTGTCCTGCCTGCGAATATGGAATCCTGACCTGTTCACCGGACGTGCTACCTGACACAGACCTGCTGTTTTCAACTCTCAGGAGACAGCAGGAGTGGTAGAGATGCATTTAGTGATCGGCTATGAAAAGCCAACTGACATTTACTCCTGAGGTGCTGACTTGCTGCCCCCTCGACAACTACTGCGATTATTATTATTCGACCATGCTGGTCATTTATGAACATTTGAACATCTTGGCCATGTTCTGTTATAATCTCCACCCGGCACAGCCAGAAAAGGACTGGCCACACCTTATAGCCTGGTTCCTCTCTAGGTTTCTTCCTAGGTTTTGGCCTTTCTAGGGAGTTTTTCCTAGCCACTGTGCTTCTACACCTGCATTGCTTGCTGTTTGGGGTTTTAGGCTGGGTTTCTATACAGCACTTTGAGATATCAGCTGATGTATGAAGGGCTATATAAATACATTTGATTTGATTTGATTTGATTCCACGTGACTACATCATGAAGCTGTTTGAGAGAATGCCAAGAGTGTGCAAAGCTGTCATCAAGGCAAAGGGTGGCTACTTGAAGAATCTCGGACCTAGGTCTCATACTGTCTTCCAGGTAAAATAAAGAAATATACATTGGGGAGAACAAGTATTTGATACACTGACGATTTTGCAGGTTTTCCTACTTACAAAGCATGTAGAGGTCTGTAATTCTTATCATAGGTACACTTCAACTTTGAGAGACGGAATCTAAAACAAAAATCCAGCAAATCACATTGTATGATTTTTAAGTAATTAGCATTTTATTGCATGACATAAGTATTTGATCACCTATCAACCAGTAAGAATTCCGGCTCTCACAAACCTGTTAGTTTTTCTTTAAGAAGCCCTCCTGTTCTCCAATCATTACCTGAATTAACTGCACCTATTTGAACTCGTTACCTGGATAAAAGACATCTGTCCACACACTGAATCAAACAGACTCCAACCTCTCCACAATGGCCAAGACCAGAGAGCTGTGTAAGGACATCAGGGATAAAATTGTAGACCTGCACAAGACTGGGATGGGCTACAGGACAATAGGCAAGCAGCTTGGTGAGAAGGCAACAACTGTTGGCGCAATTATTAGAAAATGGAAGAAGTTCAAGATGATGGTCAATCACCCTCGGTCTGGGGCTCCATGCAAGATCTCATCTCGTGGGGCATCAATGATCATGAGGAAGATGATCTCTGTAATTGCAAACAAAGGTTATGATAAAAATTACAGACCTCTACATGCTTTGTAAGTAGGAAAACCTGCAAAATCGGCAGTGTAACAAATACTTTTTCTCCCCACTGTGTATAAAAATGTATTCAATGCTTTACTTACGCTTGCCTGTATATTCTTACAATAAATTCAAATACTCCCTTGAAGTATGACCTTGGCCTTAAACATTTGCTCTGGTGTGTTTTATAGATGTCGCACCGCTGTCAACCACCGCTGTAATATGTAATCTGGCACAGATACATTTTGATCCCTGAAGATTTACTGAGAACCCCTTCCTTATAACCTCAAACGTCCACTGGGAAATATTGTGCAGACATTTCGGACCAGGGGAGAAATTTGTGGTTGTATTAATCAAAATGTCAGCCTGACCTACAGTACTGTCTCTGTTCCTGTCATCCTCTCTCCTTCTCTCTCCGTTTCTCTGTCTTCCTGTGAAACACGACAGTAGCACAGAGCCATGCTGTAAGGGCCTCACTAACCTCTGAGGTAAAATAGTTCTCACCTGAGAAGTTGACACCATAAATGTGGTTAAAGATCCAGCGTTTTACATGCAGGTCTCAGTAATGACAAAGGGCCTGCCATTTACTTGGAAACACGCAAAGTTCTTCACTTTGTCTCTGTATGTCATGTTGAACATCTTAACTGCTATTCTCAGATGTAATGTTAGTACAGCTGACTCGAGATGGCTACAGAATCGTTGGTGTCACTTTGGTCTTAAATAATATTCTAAGGGCAGTGAGGAGTTTTTCTTGATGGTCAGGAAAATCACAGCATCCGAACTATAACACATGACCTATGACCTATGGATTTCAATCTAAAACCAAATCAAACAGACACAGCATTTTCCAAAGCATTATCCAAAGCTCAAAGTGCCGTTATGCTATCTTATTGCTATTGTAGCTAGGTATTACCAGTAGAGGAAGTTTCAAATACCAAGCCTTGAATAAACATCGCATACAATGTACACTCTTCCTCCATGTTTGTTTACAGATAACAAAAAAGCAAAGCTGATGGCATTTCTCTCACGAAGTCCCCGGTGCCACTCGTTCCCCGTGGCACTGCTGCCATGTTGCTTATGGTCCTTATGGCCCCTTTGTTAGTATTGTTCTAAGCAAAGGTGCACCGAGGACTTTGGGGAATTGGCCAGTGTACATCTGCGTACAGTTCCAAACAATAAAGGGAAGGAGCCTCCCTTGAAGCAGTGACCCGTGCAGTCAACTTGTTTTCGGCGGCAGACATTGATATGGTAATGATGCGCATTGTGCTTTTGCTGCCTCCGATGCCGGCGACTCTTCTGATGCCTGGTTATTGAGTCTCCCTGTGGAACCTTCTGGATACAAACCAAAGAGCAGAGGAGCGTTTCTGAAGGTAGTTTTCACTGAGCTGCAGGTGAAAAAAGAAGATGGGGAGCATGTTGAAGGAAATAAACAGTATGGAAATGGACCGGCTGAGTGATTGACAGAAATCCCACCACGTTGACGACAATGAGACATACAGGCCAAACTTGCCTTTACAATTCTTTATAAACACATGAGTAATAAACTGCACCATGTTCAAGACGGTGGCTGTAGGAATTAAGAAACTCAGCTGGGTCTTTGCCATAAGTACCTACCTCCTACCAGAATAAAGGATGAGAACCGTTTTCCCCACAGCCAATCCAAACAGCTCCCGCCTGCCATGCATCTTGTCCAGGCCCTTGTTGGCACGGGCCAGTGCTTTTAGCCGCGGGCGACGCTCACCGTACAGTAGTAATCTCCACAGTCGCCTGATCAGGCCCAGTTCCAAACAACCACCGCTTCGCTAAGATGCTGCTGCCGCTGTCTGTCGCTGGCTGTGACCCAGCCAAGGGAGGGAGGACGAGGGGGAAGCAGAGCCACTTATAATCCTGGATCTCCTGGGTGTCCTGGCTCTTGTTCTGGGCCTGTTTCCCCAGTCACAGAAGCTGATTCCAGGGGTAAATGCCTGGTCAGTATCCCTCAACCATCCGTCCAACGCCCACCACTACTGCTGTCAACCATGACTACATGCTTTCCTGACCACGTCATAGCTTATAACTATGGCCCAGAGTTTTCTGGCCAGGTCTATCTACAAACAATTCCTGGATCTTATCCTTGACCTGCCAGCCTCCTACCCTCCCACCCCTCACCCCTGGCCTGCCCAGCAGAGTAGGGGGTAACTAAGCATGTCCCGTCTGACAGGTATGCCCCCACCTCCCCTGTTTCCCCCTCTCCCCACCCCCTCCTCCTCTCCCTTCTTTCCCCAATCCTCCTGTTCTCTGCATGGCTTGGTCTCGTCATGCTCTGGTGGGTGCCTGGATCTCCTGGGTGTCCAGTGGGGCCTCCCGTCTGCCCGTGTCTCTCTGCCCGTACTCAGCACAGGGATCCATGGGGAGAATCCAGCTATTATCTGTAGCACAACCCAGCTGGAGCCAATCGGCTCACTGAACAGAGATCGGCACCCGAGCAATGCCCTACATCTTCCTCTCCATACAGGAAGAGGAACACACAGGGGACTCTGTGCTGGGTGGAAATATTGCTTAAATTGCTACGGACTTGTTCTAGATGGAGAAAGGTTTTTCCCCTTCTGTTTTAGGAATGGCTCACTGTATGTGCTTTCAAGAGACAGACCGGCCTACCATGTCTGTAGGACTTGCTTCGAAACCGTAAATTTGATTTCACCAGGTAAGTGTTTTGATCACACGTTTATGTTTACAACCATACCCTGGGGAAAAGGTGAAGTGTAGAGGATGTGGGTTGAACCATTTATCTGGGTCTCCCATCCAAGTATCGACTAGGCCCAACCCTGCATAGTTTAGCTTCAGACGAAAGCCAGCAGAGACTACGTGTATTTAGTTTTCTTCTTTTCCTTCCATAGCAGCATGTTTTTGACCCAGCACTAAAGCATAGCAGGGTTGCCAATTGCCTTAACCCAACCAGTGGCACTGTATCGAGTCGGCAGTTTGCAGAGGAAAGATTTAATGACGCTGTGAGGTGGAAAGTATCAGCCATGAGCTACAAAGCCCCGTCAAGTCCCCTTCGTGCTGTGCCCATGTCAACGGAGACACGTACGCTCTCTCCTTTGGCCCTCCAAATCCACAGCATCCTTTCTACAGCAGCATTACTAGAGATCTAAAGGACCGGTGAAAAATACGCTGGAAGTCCCGCGGGAAATGGCGGAGACATCAGAGCACTGATTCCCCCGTCGCAAGCAAGTTCACTTTAATAATACATCCCTTGTGGATAAATTCAGATGTCACACACCTGAAAATACGCTCCGAATATTCATGTAGGCCTACATTTTCTCATCATTCTTTCTCATCCTCCTATCTTCCCCTTTTGACGACAACGTGGCATGCCATTACTCCAAGTTCATTAGGAGAACATGACGACAAATCAAACTCTAGAGAAAAAAAGACCTCTTCCCACTTTTTTTCCCTTCTGTCTCTCTTCTTCCGTCCTCTGTAGTGCTGAGGAAATATATTTCATGCATAATAAGGCACAGCAAATAATGTTATGCTGCAAAGTACACTGTGCCTGGCATGTTGCTTCAGGCATGTTGCTTCAGTATCCTGGTGACAGATGACAAGGCTCTCTCTCTAGTTCTCTCTCTAGTTCTCTAGTTCTGAGGTTCTCTAGTTCTCTCTCTCTCTCTAAGTATCTCTCTATAGTTCTCTGTCTCTAGTTCTCTCTCCAGTTCCCACTCTCTAGTTCTCTCTCTAGTTCTCTCTCTCTAGTTCTCTCTCTCTCTCTCTCTCTCTCTAGTTCTCTCTCTCTCTCTCTCTCTAGTTCTCTCTCTAGTTCTCTCAAGTTCTCTCTCCATACTTCTCTAATTCTCTCTCTCTAGTTCTCTCTCTCTCTCTAAATCTCTCTCTCTCTCTAGTTCTCTCTCTAGTTCTAGTTGTCTCTCTAGTTCTCTAGTTCTCTCTCTCTAGTTCTTTAGTTCTCTCTCTAGGTCTCTAGTTCTCTCTCTAGTTCTCTCTCTAATTCTCTCTCTAGTTCTCTCTCTCTAGTTCTCTCTCTCTCTCTAGGTCTCTAGTTCTCTCTCTCTAGTTCTCTCTCTCTCTCTCTAGTTCTCTCTCTCTAGTTCTCTCTCTCTCTCTAGTTCTCTCTCTCTAGTTCTCTCTCTAGTTCTCTCAAGTTCTCTCTCCATACTTCTCTAATTCTCTCTCTCTAGTTCTCTCTCTAGTTCTCTCAAGTTCTCTCTCCATACTTCTCTAATTCTCTCTCTCTAGTTCTCTCTCTAATTCTCTCTCTCTCTCTCTCTAGTTCTCTCTCTAGTTCTCTCTCTAGTTCTAGTTGTCTCTCTAGTTCTCTAGTTCTCTCTCTCTAGTTCTCTCTCTCTAGGTCTCTAGTTCTCTCTCTAGTTATCTCTCTAGTTCTCTCTCTCTAGTTCTCTCTCTCTAGTTCTCTCTCTCTCTAGGTCTCTAGTTCTCTCTTTAGTTCTCTCTCTAGTTCTTAGTTTTCTGTCTCTAGTTCTCTAGTTCTCTACCTAGTTCTCTAGTTCTTTAGTTATCTAGATCTCTCTAGTTCACTAGTTCTCTCTCTAGCTAGGTCTCTAGTTCTCTCTCTAGTTCTCTAATTATCTCTCTAGTTCTCTCTCTCTAGTTCTCTCTCTCTCTAGGTCTCTAGTTCTCTCTCTAGTTCTCTCTCTAGTTCTTAGTTTTCTCTCTCTAGTTCTCTACCTAGTTCTCTAGTTCTTTAGTTATCTAGATCTCTCTAGTTCACTAGTTCTCTCTCTAGCTAGGTCTCTAGTTCTCTCTATCTAGTTATTTAGTTCTCTCTCTCTAGTTCTCTAGTTCTCTCTCTCTAGTTCTCTCTCTAATTCTCTCTCTCTCTCTAGTTATCTAGTTCTCTCTCTCTAATTCATTCTCTCTCTAGTTCTCTCTCTCTAATTCAGTCTCTCTCTAGTTCTCTCTCTCTAATTCATTCTCTCTCTAGTTCTCTTAGTTATCTAGTTCTCTCTCTAGTTCTCTAGTTTTCTCTTTAGTTCTCGAGTTCCCTCTCTCTCTAGTTCTCTAGTTCTCTCTCTCTAATTCTCTCTCTAGTTCTCTCTCTCTAGTTCTCTCTCTATAATTATCTCTATGTCTAGTTCTCTCTCTATAATTATCTCTCTCTCTTTTGTTCTCTCTCTAGTTCTCTCTCTCTCTTTAGTTCTCTCTCTAGTTCTCTCTTTCTCTCTAGTTCTCTCTCTGGCTCCAGTTCTCTCTCTCTCTAGTTCTCTCTCTAGTTCTCTAGGTCTCTCTCTAGTTCTCTCTCTAGTTCTCTTAGTTGTCTAGTTCACTCTCTCTCTAGGTCTCTAGTTCTCTCTCTAGTTCTCTAATTCTCTCTCTAGTTCTCTGGTTCTCTATCGCACTAGTTCTCTAGTTCTCTCTCTCTCTAGTTCTATCTCTCTCTCTGTCTAGTTCTCTCTCTCTCTGTAGTTCTCTCTATCTAGTTCTCCCTCTAGCCCCCTCTATAGTCTTCTCTCTCTAGTTCTCTAGTTCTCTCTCTCTAGTTTCTAGTTCTCTCTCTAGTTCACTCTCTAGTTCTCTGGTTCTCTCTAGTTCTGTAGTTATCTAGTTTTCTCTCTCAAATCAAATCAAATTTTATTTGTCACATACACATGGTTAGCAGATGTTAATGCGAGTGTAGCGAAATGCTTGTGCTTCCAGTTCCGACAATGCAGTAATAACCAACAAGTAATCTAGCCCTCACCTCCTCCCTGTAGGCCGTCTCATCGTTGTTGGTAATCAAGCCTACCACTGTTGTGTCGTCCGCAAACTTGATGATTGAGTTGGAGGCGTGCGTGGCCACACAGTCGTGGGTGAACAGGGAGTACAGGAGAGGGCTCAGAACACACCCTTGTGGGGCCCCAGTGTTGAGGATCAGCGGGGTGGGAATGATGTTGCCTACCCTCACCACCTGGGGGCGGCCCGTCAGGAAGTCCAGTACCCAGTTGCACAGGGTGGGGTCGAGACCCAGGGTCTCGAGCTTGATGACGAGCTTGGAGGGCACTATGGTGTTAAATGCCGAGCTGTAGTCGATGAACAGCATTCTCACATAGGTATTCCTCTTGTCCAGATGGGTTAGGGCAGTGTGGTTGAGATTGCATCGTCTGTGGACCTATTTGGGCGGAAAGCAAATTGGAGTGGGTCTAGGGTGGCAGGTAGGGTGGAGGTGATATGGTCCTTGACTAGTCTCTCAAAGCACTTCATGATGACGGAAGTGAGTGCTACGGGGCGTCTGGGCCTGCAGCCTTGCGAGGGTTGACACGTTTAAATGTTTTCCTCACGTCGGCTGCAGTGAAGGAGAGTCCGCATGTTTTAGTTGCGGGCCGTGTCAGTGGCACTGTATTGTCCTCAAAGCGGGCAAAAAAGTGATTTAGTCTGCCTGGGAGCAAGACATCCTGGTCCGTGACTGGGCTGGTTTTCTTTTTGTAATCCGTGATTGACTGTAGACCCTGCCACATACCTCTTGTGTCTGAGCCGTTGAATTGAGATTCTACTTTGTCTCTATACTGACGCTTAGCTTGTTTGATTGCCTTGCGGAGGGAATAGTTACACTGTTTGTATTCGGTCATGTTTCCGGTCACCTTGCCCTGATTAAAAGCAGTGGTTCGGGCTTTCAGTTTCACGCGAATGCTGCCATCAATCCACGGTTTCTGGTTTGGGAATTTTTTAATCGTTGCTATGGGAACGACATCTTCAACGCAAGTTCTAATGAACTCGCTCACCGAATCAGCGTATTCGTCAATGTTGTTGTCTGACGCAATACGAAACATATCCCAGTCCACATGATGGAAGCAGTCTTGGAGTGTGGAATCAGATTGTTCGGACCAGCGTTGAACAGACCTCAGCGCGGGAGCTTCTTGTTTTAGTTTCTGTCTGTAGGCAGGGATCAACAAAATGGAGTCGTGGTCAGCTTTTCCGAAAGGAGGGCGGGGCAGGGCCTTATATGCGTCGCGAAAGTTAGAATAGCAGTGATCCAAGGTTTTTCCAGCCCTGGTTGCGCAATCGATATGCTGATAAAATTTAGGGAGTCTTGTTTTCAGATTAGCCTTGTTAAAATCCCCAGCTACAATGAATGCAGCCTCCGGATAAATGAATTCCAGTTTTCAAAGAGTCAAGTAAAGTTTGTTCAGAGCCTTCGATGTGTCTGCTTGGGGGGGAATATATACGGCTGTGATTATAATCGAAGAGAATTCCCTTGGTAGATAATGCGGTCGACATTTGATTGTGAGGAATTCTAAATCAGGTGAACAGAAGGACTTGAGTACCTGTATGTTGTTATGATCACACCACGTCACGTTAACCATGAAGCATACGCCCCCGCCCCTCTTCTTACCAGAAAGATGTTTGTTTCTGTCTGCGCGATGCGTGGAGAAACCAGTTGGCTGCACCGACTCCGATAGCGTCTCTCCAGTGAGCCATGTTTCCGTGAAGCAAAGAACGTTCCAATCTCTGATGTCCCTCTGGAATGCTACCCTTGCTCGGATTTCATCAACCTTGTTGTCAAGAGACTGGACATTGGCGAGAAGAATGCTAGTCCTCTAGTTCTCTAGTTCTCTCTCTAGTTCTGTAGTTCTCTCTCTAGTTCTGTAGTTCTGTAGTTCTCTCTAGGTCTCTAGTTCTCTCTGTAGTTCTCTCTCTAGTTCTGTAGTTCTCTCTCTAGTTCTGTAGTTCTCTCTCTAGGTCTCTAGTTATCTCTCTAGTTCTCTAGATCTCTAGTTCTCTCTCTCTCTCTTTCTCTCTCTAGTTCTAGTTCGCTCTCTAGTTCTTTCTCTCTAGTTCTCTAGTTCTCTCTCTAGTTCTCTAGTTCTCTCTCTAGTTCTCTAGTTCTCTCTCTAGTTCTCTCTCTAGTTCTCTCGCTCCAATTCTCTCTCTCTCTTTAGTTCTCTCTATCTAGTTCTCTCTATCTAGTTCTCTCTCATCCTCTCTCTTTAGTTCTCTAGTTCTCTAGTTCTCTCTCTAGTTCTCTAGATCTCTTGTTCTCGCCTCTCTCTCTCTAGTTATCTCTCTTGTTCTCTAGTTCTCTCTCTCTCTAGTTCTCTCTCTCTCTAGTTCTCTCTCTAGTTCTCTAATTCTCTCTAGTTCTCTCTCTCTCTAGTTTCTAGTTCTCTCTCTAGCTCTCTAGTTCTCTAGTTATCTCTCTCTAGTTCTCTCTCTAGTTCGCTCTCTCTCTAGTCCTCTAGTTCTCTAGTTCTCTCTCTAGTTCTGTAGTTCTCTCTAGTTCTGTAGTTCTCTCTCTAGTTCTATAGTTCTCTCTCTAGTTCTATAGTTCTCTCTCTAGTTCTTTCTCTCTAGATCTAGTTCTCTCTCTAGCTCTAATTCTCTCTCTCTAGTTTTTTAGTTCTCTAGTTTTCTCTCTCTTGTTCTCTCTCTCTAGTTCTCTAGTTCTCTCTCTCTCTAGTTCTCTCTCTCTCTAGTTCTCTAGTTCTCTCTCTCTAGTTCTCTAGTTCTCTCTCTCTAGTTCTCTACTTCTGTAGTTCCCTAGTTCTCTCGCTCTAGTTCTCTAGTTCTCTCTATATATTTCTCTCTCTAGTTCTCTCACTCTAGTTCTCTAGTTCCCTCTCTAATTATGTCTCTAGTTCCCTCTCTAATTCTCTCTCTAGCTCTCTCTCTGCTTCTCTCTCTAGTTCTCTAGTTCTCTCTCTGTCTATCTCTCTCTCTCTCTCTAGTTCTCTCTCTAGTTATTTAGTTCTCTCTCTCTCTAGTTATCTAGTTCTCTATCTCTAGTTCTCTCTCTCTAGTTCTCTAGTTCTTTAGTTCTCTAGTTCTCTCTAGTTTTCTCTCTAGTTCTCTCTAGTTATATCTCGCTAGTTCTCTCTCTAATTATCTCGCTAGTTCTCTATCTCTAGTTCTCTCTCTCTAGTTCTCTAGTTCCCTAGTTTTCTCGCTCTAGTTCTCTAGTTCGCTCTCTCTAGTTCTTTAGTTCTCTCTCTCTCTCTCTCTCTCTCTGGTTCTCTCTCTAGTTCTCTCTAGTTATATTTCGCTAGTTCTCTCTCTAGTTCTCTCTCTAGTTATCTAGTTCTCTCTAATTCTCTCTCTAGTACTCTCTCTAGGTCTCTCTCTCTAGTTCCTTCTCTAGTTCTCTATCTTATTTTCTCTCTCTCTCTCTCTCTAGTTGTCTCTCTAGTTCTCTCTCTCTCTCTCTGTGTTCTCTCTCTCTCTCGTTCTCTAGCTCCCTCTCTCTACTTCTCTCTCTAGTTCTCTCTCTCTCTCGTTCTCTATCTCTCTCCCTCTAGCTCTCTCACGCTCTACTTCTCTCTCTGTCTCTCTCTCTCTCTGTCTCTCTGTCTTTCTGGGAAGAAGAGATTTTCCAAATGGATTTATCTGGGATTCATGTTGGTGTCATGTCTCTGGCATTGATGAGGCCTGGCGGGCTTGATGATGATGCTCCCATTGGTACAGTAAACTAGGAGGCGCCGTAGGTGCTCACTGTATATTTACTGGGAGCCACATGGAGATATGGGAGAGTGGGGGAAGGTGTGTGTGTGTGTGTGTGTGTGTGTGTGTGTGTGTGTGTGTGTGTGTGTGTGTGTGTGTGTGTGTGTGTGTGTGTGTGTGTGTGTGTGTGTGTGTGTGTGTGTGTGTGTGTGTGTGTGTGTGTGTGAGAACCTGTCTTAAACACATGCAAACCACAGGGCTTGTGCCTGCTTTGTGATGTAATATTGATATTTGGGGATAGTTCAAGACACAAGTTCTCAGGCTTCATATTTTATTCTCTGTGGGCTTTTTAAACTGATGCAACTCCACCTCTTCCCTCAGCCTTTTAAGGGCATACAGGCTACCTGGCTAAAGGTGTAGAGAGCTCAGCTCAATTAAGCATGCATTACATCAGCTAGCTACACGCATTAGCGGCAAAGTCTACCTACGGGTTTACGAGATGGTCGTTAAAGCAGTCACCTTCACAGGTCATGAGTCTGGAGCCCCGTTAAGGGGGCTGAGGTGACTTATCTCCCCACTCACCCCTCACTTTGCCTGGGTAACTCACATAGACCTCCCACCCCTGGATCATGGATGATTGTCAAGCATCCAACCGTACATGGGAGGGTGTCTATTGGAAAAAGCCAGGTTATTCTGACCTCATTAATACCACAGGGGTCAATGAAGCAAAACATTTGTGTCCCTAATGAAAATACATCTGCACTGCAGTACATGATGCAGCTGGAGCTGATTTAAAGGTACAGAAGGCACCACATTTAGATTGACTCCATCTCCCTGTCAGCGAGCGGTGAAGTGGTGAAATGCGTTCCCTTCAGATTACTCCGCTGTAATTCACCTGTGCACTGTCACTACACATTTTTTATTGTTTTTTTACACTGATTCTAATCATCACAAACTCTGATAGATGGCATCCCATGAACATATTTAAGATTATGGAGAAAGGATTTGGGATGTAAACTGTCTATCTGTTTGACAGTTATTCTCGTGTTCATTCCTCATCTCCCATCACAATGCCCAATAATAACCAACATACCAGACAACGCAGCCACTTTACAAGTCCTTTATCCTGTTTGATGAAATTAAAATCCTCAGTATTGGCAGGAATGGGATCTCTGTGGGGTGTGTGTGTGTGTGTGTGTGTGTGTGTGTGTGTGTGTGTGTGTGTGTGTGTGTGTGTGTGTGTGTGTGTGTGTGTGTGTGTGTGTGGTGTGTGTGTGTGAACACTCATGTGCATGCCTGAAAATGTGTACATTTGTGTGAGAATGTGTACATTTGTGTGAGAATGTGTGTGATTTTGTGTGAAAGGTGTGTACTTGTGTGACCAGGGTTGTATTTGTGTAAGAATGTGTGTATCTGTGTGAGAATGTGTGTATTTGTGTGAGAATGTGTGTATTTGATCGAACAGTGTGTGTATTTGTGTTAGAATTTGTGTGACAAACTATGCATTTGTATGAGAATGTGTGTATTTGTTGGAGGTCATCAAACAGAAATTGTGAATGCAACCATCAAAAGGTCAAGGTTCACAATTTACGATCCCTAGGAACACAAACACAGATTATACAGGTTGATGAGTGGGCTCCAAGGGACCTCCCGGTGGTTAAGGTTTCATTTGACATGACTGCTCTTGCTATTACAGTTCCAATAGCTTGTACATAATCCCATTCATATCTGGTAGTGTAATAGTAATCATTCATATCTGGTAGTGTAATAGTAATCATTTATATCTGGTAGGTTAATAGTAATCATTCATATCTGGTAGAGTAACAGTAATCATTAATATCTGGTAGGGTAATAGTAATCATTCATATCTGGTAGAGTAACAGTAATCATTAATATCTGGTAGGGTAATAGTAATCATTCATATCTGGTAGTGTAATAGTAATCATTCATATCTGGTAGAGTAACAGTATCAAATCAAATCAAATCAAATCAAATTTTATTTGTCACATACACATGGTTAGCAGATGTTAATGCGAGTGTAGCGAAATGCTTGTGCTTCTAGTTCCGACAATGCAGTAATAACGAACAAGTAATCTAACTAACAATTCCAAAAAAACTACTGTCTTATAACACAGTGTAAGGGGATAAAGAATATGTACATAAGGATATATGAATGAGTGATGGTACAGAGCAGCATAGGCAAGATACAGTAGATGATATCGAGTACAGTATATACATATGAGATAAGTATGTAAACCAAGTGGCATAGTTAAAGTGGCTAGTGATACATGTATTACATAAGGATGCAGTCGATGATATAGAGTACAGTATCAACGTATGCATATGAGATGAATAATGTAGGGTAAGTAACATTATATAAGGTAGCATTGTTTAAAGTGGCTAGTGATATATTTACATCATTTCCCATCAATTCCCATGATTAAAGTGGCTGGAGTAGAGTCAGTGTCATTGACAGTGTGTTGGCAGTAGCCACTCAATGTTAGTGGTGGCTGTTTAACAGTCTGATGGCCTTGAGATAGAAGCTGTTTTTCAGTCTCTCGGTCCCAGCTTTGATGCACCTGTACTGACCTCGCCTTCTGGATGACAGCGGTGTGAACAGGCAGTGGCTCGGGTGGTTGATGTCCTTGATGATCTTTATGGCCTTCCTGTAGCATCGGGTGGTGTAGGTGTCCTGGAGGGCAGGTAGTTTGCCCCCGGTGATGCGTTGTGCAGACCTCACTACCCTCTGGAGAGCCTTGCGGTTGAGGGCGGTGCAGTTGCCATACCAGGCGGTGATACAGCCCGCCAGGATGCTCTCGATTGTGCATCTGTAGAAGTTTGTGAGTGCTTTTGGTGACAAGCCGAATTTCTTCAGCCTCCTGAGGTTGAAGAGGCGCTGCTGCGCCTTCCTCACGATGCTGTCTGTGTGAGTGGACCAATTCAGTTTGTCTGTGATGTGTATGCCGAGGAACTTAAAACTTGCTACCCTCTCCACTACTGTTCCATCGATGTGGATGGGGGTGTTCCCTCTGCTGTTTCCTGAAGTCCACAATCATCTCCTTAGTTTTGTTGACGTTGAGTGTGAGGTTATTTTCCTGACACCACACTCCGAGGGCCCTCACCTCCTCCCTGTAGGCCGTCTCGTCGTTGTTGGTAATCAAGCCTACCACTGTTGTGTCGTCCGCAAACTTGATGATTGAGTTGGAGGCGTGCATGGCCACGCAGTCGTGGGTGAACAGGGAGTACAGGAGAGGGCTCAGAACGCACCCTTGTGGGGCCCCAGTGTTGAGGATCAGCGTGGAGGAGATGTTGTTGCCTACCCTCACCACCTGGGGGCGGCCCGTCAGGAAGTCCAGTACCCAGTTGCACAGGGCGGGGTCGAGACCCAGGGTCTCGAGCTTGATGACGAGCTTGGAGGGTACTATGGTGTTGAATGCCGAGCTGTAGTCGATGAACAGCATTCTCACATAGGTATTCCTCTTGTCCAGATGGGTTAGGGCAGTGTGCAGTGTGGTTGAGATTGCATCGTCTGTGGACCTATTTGGGCGGTAAGCAAATTGGAGTGGGTCAAGGGTGTCAGGTAGGGTGGAGGTGATGTGGTCCTTGACTAGTCTCTCAAAGCACTTCATGATGACGGATGTGAGTGCTACGGGGCGGTAGTCGTTTAGCTCAGTTACCTTAGCTTTCTTGGGAACAGGAACAATGGTGGCCCTCTTGAAGCATGTGGGAACAGCAGACTGGTATAGGGATTGATTGAATATGTCCGTAAACACACCGGCCAGCTGGTCTGCGCATGCTCTGAGGGCGTGGCTGGGGATGCCGTCTGGGCCTGCAGCCTTGCGAGGGTTAACACGTTTAAATGTCTTACTCACTTCGGCTGCAGTGAAGGAGAGACCGCATGTTTCCGTTGCAGGCCGTGTCAGTGGCACTGTATTGTCCTCAAAGCGGGCAAAAAGTTATTTAGTCTGCCTGGGAGCAAGACATCCTGGTCCGTGACTGGGCTGGGTTTCTTCCTGTAGTCCGTGATTGACTGTAGACCCTGCCACATGCCTCTTGTGTCTGAGCCGTTGAATTGAGATTCTACTTTGTCTCTGTACTGGCGCTTAGCTTGTTTGATAGCCTTGCGGAGGGAATAGCTGCACTGTTTGTATTCAGTCATGTTACCAGACACCTTGCCCTGATTAAAAGCAGTGGTTCGTGCCTTCAGTTTCACACGAATGCTGCCATCAATCCACGGTTTCTGGTTAGGGAATGTTTTAATCGTTGCTATGGGAACGACATCTTCAACGCACGTTCTAATGAACTCGCACACCGAATCAGCGTATTCGTCAATGTTGTTGTCTGACGCAATACGAAACATCTCCCAGTCCACGTGATGGAAGCAGTCTTGGAGTGTGGAGTCAGCTTGGTCGGACCAGCGTTGGACAGACCTCAGCGTGGGAGCTTCTTGTTTTAGTTTCTGTCTGTAGGCAGGGATCAACAAAATGGAGTCATGGTCAGCTTTTCCGAAAGGGGGCGGGGCAGGGCCTTATATGCGTCGCGGAAGTTAGAGTAACAATGATCCAGGGTCTTTCCACCCCTGGTTGCGCAATCGATATGCTGATAAAATTTAGGGAGTCTTGTTTTCAGATTAGCCTTGTTAAAATCCCCAGCTACAATGAATGCAGCCTCCGGATAAATCGTTTCCAGTTTGCAGAGAGTTAAATAAAGTTCGTTCAGAGCCATCGATGTGTCTGCTTGGGGGGGGATATATACGGCTGTGACTATAATCGAAGAGAATTCTCTTGGTAGATAATGCGGTCTACATTTGATTGTGAGGAATTCTAAATCAGGTGAACAGAAGGATTTGAGTTCCTGTATGTTTCTTTCATCACACCATGTCACGTTGGCCATAAGGCATACGCCTTAATATCTGGTAGGGTAATAGTAATCATTCATATCTGGTAGTGTAATAGTAATCATTCATATCTGGTAGTGTAATAGTAATCACTTACATCTGGTAGGGTAATAGTAATCATTCATATCTGGTAGAGTAACAGTAATCATTAATATCTGGTAGGGTAATAGTAATCATTCATATCTGGTAGTGTAATAGTAATCATTCATATCTGGTAGTGTAATAGTAATCATTCATATCTGGTAGAGTAATAGTAATCATTCATATCTGGTAGTGTAATAGTAATCATTTATATCTGGTAGTGTAATAGTAATCATTCATATCTGGTGGTGTAATAGTAATCATTCATATCTGGTAGTGTAATAGTAATCATTCATATCTGGTAGTGTAATAGTAATCATTTATATCTGGTAGTGTAATAGTAATCATTCATATCTGGTAGTGTAATAGTAATCATTTATATCTGGTAGTGTAATAGTAATCATTCATATCTGGTAGTGTAATAGTAATCATTCATATCTGGTAGTGTAATAGTAATCATTCATATCTGGTAGTGTAATAGTAATCATTCATATCTGGTAGTGTAATAGTAATCATTCATATCTGGTAGTGTAATAGTAATCATTCATATCTGGTAGTGTAATAGTAATCATTCATATCTGGTAGTGTAATAGTAATCATTCATATCTGGTAGTGTAATAGTAATCATTCATATCTGATAGTGTAATAGTAATCATTTATATCTGGTAGTGTAATAGTAATCATTCATATCTGGTAGTGTAATAGTAATCATTCATATCTGGTAGTGTAATAGTAATCATTCATATCTGGTAGTGTAATAGTAATCATTTATATCTGGTAGTGTAATAGTAATCATTCATATCTGGTAGTGTAATAGTAATCATTTATATCTGGTAGTGTAATAGTAATCATTTATATCTGGTAGTGTAATAGTAATCATTCATATCTGGTAGTGTAATAGTAATCATTCATATCTGGTAGTGTAATAGTAATCATTCATATCTGGTAGTGTAATAGTAATCATTCATATCTGGTAGTGTAATAGTAATCATTCATATCTGGTAGTGTAATAGTAATCATTCATATCTGGTAGTGTAATAGTAATCATTCATATCTGGTAGTGTAATAGTAATCATTCATATCTGGTAGAGTAATAGTACAATCAATATAATTCATATCTGGTAGTGTAATTGTACATTCAATATCATTTATATCTGGTAGTGTAATAGAAATCATTCATATCTGGTAGTGTAATAGTACAATCAATATAATTCATATCTGGTAGTGTAATTGTACATTCAATATCATTTATATCTGGTAGTGTAATAGTAATCATTTATATCTGGTAGTGTAATAGTAATCATTCATATCTGGTAGTGTAATAGTAATCATTCATATCTGGTAGTGTAATAGTACAATCAATGTCCTTCATATCTTGAAGCATAATAATGAATACAATCTATATTATTCATATCAGTCTAAAGACATTTGATTAAAAACATATTATTTTGAATCAAATAAATATTAATATTATAGAACCGTCCCTTAACTATTAGGAAGATATTAGCATGTTTTGTTTTTGCCAGAAATCACAGTGTGTGTGTGTGTGTGTGTGTGTTCACACAGCCTCCCCTGTTAGCGATGGCAGCACCCGACTGATTCCTGGCTGGGGTTCTGATCTTTCCTCTTCTATACAGTGCCACACTGAGTCACAGACATACAGGCAGAGAAACCCTTTCTAGAAGTGAAGTCTCTCTTCATAGATGATCTAATCTTTCCAGGGGCAGTGAAGTAAGTCACTCTCTGTCTCTCTCTCTCTCTCTTGTCCTTTATTCTTCTGAGCGACAGCTACAAACAGGTCTCATCTTGTTGGGTTATTGAGCCACGCTTCTTTTCCCTTCAGTTCGGGCTTATGATCCACACACTTGTCCCGATTTGAACCTTGTCGCCTTTCAAATATGGCGTCCGCCATGATCAAAGCCAGCCTCTCCCCGCCTCCTTAAAACAGTGGAACACTCTGAGAAACAAAAGACGCAGTGGCGCGTGGAGAAAAGAGGCTTTTGGGCCTCGTCGGCGTACTAATTAAACTTTTTGAAGGGAAAAGAACAGCAGAAGCTCAGCAAACAAGTGCATCAACAAAAGAGGCCTCTTGGTTGTCTGTCGAGCACCAGCAGCTCCTGCTTGTGTATGATAATGATGACATTCCTCTCCTAATTGGAATCGTTATCTTTATCATGTCCTCGGTGCGTGAGATAATAACGCTGAGGCGCGGCTGGAGAGTTTTTGGAGAGAGCTGTTCGGAGTGGGTGGGGTGTGTTGGCGTGTGTGTGTGTGTGTGTGTGCGACCGTGTGTGGAGGACTTGTTTTCCTATCTTGTCAGGACTAGAATGTCTGAAAAGCAAGGAGATTGTTTATGTCCTACAAAGTAAAAATGAATGGGAATACATTTTTACTCCCCAAATCATCCTGACAAGTAACAAAAACATGGCCGTGTATGTGAATGTGTGTATGTGTGTGAGTGCGTGAGTAGATGTTCATTTCAATGAAACATGGTGAAGCCCCAAAATTGCCCTCGCTAGAAGCCTGTGTTTCAGACATTAGGAAGTGGATGGCTGCGAACTCTCTACTTTTAAACTCGGACAAAACAGAGATGCTTGTTCTAGGTCCCAAGAAACAAAGAGATCTTCTGTTGAATCTGACAATTAATCTTAATGGTTGTACAGTCATCTCAAATAAAACTGTGAAGGACCTCAGCGTTAATCTGGACTCTGGATCTCTCTTTTGACGTACATATCAAGACTGTTTCAAGGACAGCTTTTTTCCATCTACGTAACATTGCAAAAATCAGAAACTTTCTGTCCAAAAATGATGCAGAAAAATGAATCCATGCTTTTGTTACTTCTAGGTTAGACTACTGCAATTCTCTACTTTCCGGCTACCCAGATAAAGCACTAAATAAACTTCAGTTAGTACTAAATACGGCTGCTAGAATTCTGACTAGAACCAAAAAATTTGATCATATTACTCCAGTGCTAGCCTCTCTACACTGGCTTCCTGTCAAGGCAAGGGCTGATTTCAAGGATTTACTGCTAACCTACAAAGCATTACATGGGCTTGCTCCTACCTATATCTCTGATTTGGTCCTGCCGTACATACCTACACGTACACTACGGTCACAAGACGCAGTCCTCCTAATTGTCCCTAGAATTTCTAAGCAAACAGCTGGAGGCAGGGCTTTGTCCAATAGAGCTCAATTTTTATGTAATGGTCTGCCTACCCATGTGAGAGACACAAACTCGGTCTCAACCTTTAAATCTTTAGTGAAGACTCATCTCTTCAGTGGGTCATATGATTGAGTGTAGTCTGGCCCAGGAGTGTGAAGGTGAACGGAAAGGCTCTGGAGCAACGAACTGCCCTTGCTGTCTCTGCCTGGCCGGTTCCCCTCTTTCCACTGGGATTCTCTGCCTCTAACCCTATTACAGGGGCTGAGTCACTGGCTTACTGGTGCTCTTTCATGCCGTCCCTAGGAGGGGTGCGTCACTTGAGTGGGTTGAGTCACTGATGTGATCTTCCTGTCTGGGTTGGCGCCCCCCCCTTGGGTTGTGCCGTGGCGGAGGTCTTTGTGGGCTATACTCAGCCTTGTTTCAGGATGGTAAGTTGGTGGTTGAAAAAATCCCTCTAGTGGTGTGGGGCTGTGCTTTGGCAAAGTGGGTGGGGTTATATCCTTCCTGTTTGGCCCTGTCCGGGGGTATCATCGGATGGGGCCACAGTGTCTCCTGACCCCTCCTGTCTCAGCCTCCATTATTTATGCTGCAGTAGTTTATCTGTCGGGGGGCTAGGGTCAGTTTGTTATATCTGGAGTACTTCTTCTGTCTTATCCGGTGTCCTGTGTGAATTTAAGTATGCTCTCTCTAATTCTCTTTCTCTCTTTCTTTCTCTGTCTCGGAGGACCTGAGCCCTATGACCATGCCTCAGGGCTACCTGGCATGATGACTCCTTGCTGTCCCCAGTCCACCTGGCCATGCTGCTGCTCCAGTTTCAACTGTTCTGCCTGTGACTATTATTATTTGACCATGCTGGTCATTTATGAACATTTGAACATCTTGGCCATGTTCTGTTATAATCTCCACCCAGCACAGCCAGAAGAGGACTGGCCACCCCTCATAGGCTGGTTCCTCTCTAGGTTTCTTCTTAGGTTTTGGCCTTTCTAGGGAGTTTTTCCTAGCCACGGTGCTTCTACACCTGCATTGCTTGCTGTTTGGGCTTTTAGGCTGGGTTTCTGTACAGCACTTCGAGATATCAGCTGATGTACAAAGGGCTATATAAATACATTTGATTTGATTTGAGTAGATGTGTTATATATGTTCTTTATAATTCAGCCTAACAGGGTGGAAATGTATCAGTGGACATACTGACTAACGACATGGAACATGGACAAATAGATACAACAGAGTGTTTATATATTATGTAGCTTTGCACCAAAGTTTACCCACCAAAGAAATGACGACACTTCCTGAATGTGGTGTCTAGTTTAGCCAACTCACACACCCGGCTCAAACAGAGAGGGATGCTATGTTAACTAGCTGCCTTTGGCTATCTAACACTGGAACTCTCCAAGGTTTTGCCTGTCTATCTATGGTTTTGCCTGTCTATCTGTAGTTTTGCCTGTCTATCTATGGGTTTGCCTTTCTATCTATGGGGTTTGCCTGTCTATCTATGGGTTTTGCCTGTCTATCTATGGGGTTTGCCTGTCTATCTATGGGGTTTGCCTGTCTATCTATGGGGTTTGCCTGTCTATCTATGGGGTTTGCCTGTCTATCTATGGGGTTTGCCTGTCTATCTAACGGGGTTTGCCTGTCTATCTAACGGGGTTGACGTGTTATGCTCGACCCACCCAATTTTACACCAGAAAACACTAGAAAAGGGCCACGAGTACTTTGATTCGACTATTAGATGTTGATTGTTTATTTTGTATATTTTTTTATAATGGAATAGCTTCACCCTATTAAATTGAGAGTTCAGTTCATGTAACAGGGGTGAAATAAACATGAAATAATGAACAAATGAATGAACAAATAATGAAGAAATTAACTAAATAACTTTACAATGATGGTGAAAATCTGGAGAAAGTTGGTGTTAAGTGGGTTAAAATCTTCCAGGAACTCACGTAGGGTGCCCAGAGGGAAAGTAGAACGTCTTTATTCATACTAAAAAACAGATTGATTGAATTCTCCATGTGGTCTATATTAAAGGGTACTTCATTTAACATACACTACATTGCCAAAAGTATGAGGACAATTGCTAGTCGAACATCTCATTTCAAAATCATGGGCATTAATATAGAGTTGGTCCCCCCTTTGCTGCTACAGTGTAACAGCCTCCACTCTTCTGGGAAGGCTTTCCACTAGATGTTGGAACATTGCTGTGGGGACTTCCATTCAGCCACAAGAGCTTTAGTGAGGTCAGGCACCAATGTTGGGTGGTTAGACCTGGCTCGCAGTTGGCGTTCCAATTCATCCTAAAGGTATTCAATGGGGTTAAGGTCAGGGCTCTGTGCAAGCCAGTCGTTTTTCCACACCGATCTCGATAAATAATTTCTGTATAGACCTCCCTTTGTTTTTAATAATATACAGTAGCAAGCTTTTAAAATGCCATATCAGTGCACAATTTCTACTTAAAATGGGAGGCAAAAGGCAGTCTTTCCACATACAATAGCATCAATACCATCCAAGTATACCCCACTTTCTTTCCCCTCTGCTTTCCTCGCCAAGAGAGGCAGCTCCCTGCTCCCTACAGCTAATCGCCCGTGGGATCTGGAGACGCAGCGACATCCAGGTGATAAAAAGCCTTCAAAGACATAACGAGAGAGAGAGAGAGAGAGAGACACACACGGTTCCATTTGGCAGTTCACTTTCACAGCTTTCGATTCCCTGCCCGGCCCAGCTGAAAGAAGTCTGAAAGAGACCGGGCTAATCTCTCCCTGAGTGTCAGCTCCTCTCCCTCTGTTCTCCCTCTCTCTGAAAATAACCTCTGTTTATCTGACCAAAACCTCCTTCCCTCCCGGTGTCCATTTTGGATCTTATCAACCACAAGATAATTCAACTCCGCTCTCTCTCCCGCTCGCTCTCTCTCTTCCCTCTCTCTCACTCTCCCCTCTCTTTCTCTCCTCTCTCTCTCTCTCTCTCTCTCTCACTCTCCTCTCTCTCTCTATCTCGCTCACTCTGCTCGGCTTCTGTTCATTAAAAGTTCCCTGTCTCTTCCTTTGTCAAGAGTGCATCCATCTGTCCGGGGAGCAGGAAGGGAGGAAGGAAAGAAAGGGGGTGCTGCTATCTCTTCATCTCTCCATCTTGAGTCTTTGTGTTGTTCTCTTTGATTTGTTTCTGTTTGCCTTCGGTTCGACCCCCCGCCCCCCCCCTCTCATTTTGGTTCCTGATGGATCAGCCCTCAGCCTTTAAGTTAGATGTGTTTTCCTCACTGTTTGAGCTTCTATTAATGTAGATGAAATAACACTGTGAGTGTTAAAGGTACACTCTTTAATCTATTAATCTCTGTTGTATTCCACTTCCACTTGGGCTCTCATCTTTTGGTTTTCAAATGCAGTGGCAAGAAAAAGTATGTAACCCTTCGGAATAACCTGGATTTCTGCATAAATTGGTCATAAAACTTGACCTGATCTTTAATCTAAGTCACAACAATTTTTTTTCATTTTACCTTTATTTTTAACAAAGCAAGTGAGTTATAAACAAATTCTTATTTACAATGACGGCCTAGGAACAGTGGGTTAACTGCCTTTTTCAGGAGCAGAACGATAGATTTTTACCTTGTCAGCTCAGGGACTTGATCTAGCAACCTTGCAGTTACTGGCCCAACGCTGTAACCACTAGGCTACCTGCCGCCAAAATAGACAACAGATAAACACAGTATGCTTAACTTGATAGGGACTTGGTCCCTGTGGCGGGATCAAATCAGCGGAAATTTTAGAGCGCCACCTATAGTTTTCGATAAAACTCAAACTTTCATTAAAACACACATGCAAGGTACTGAATTAAAGCTACACTCGTTGTGAATCTAGACACCAAGTCAGATTTGTAAAATGCTTTTCGGCGAAAGCATAAGAAGCTATTATCTGATAGCATGCACCCCCCAGAATACCAGACCGTCAACAAAACAACAGATTTTGCGGTAGCCGGCGCTACCCAAAACGCAGAAATAAAATATTCTTCTTCTTTCTTGGCACTCCTATATGTCACATAAACATCACAATTGGGTCTTTTTCCCGATTAAATCCGTCATTGTATACCCAAAATGTGATTTGCTGAGGACCGGTCTGATCCAGAAAAATGCCCCTTTACAAGACGCAACGTCACTTTTTAAAATTACAAAAGTTGCCTATAAACTTTTACAAATCACTTCAAACTACTTTTCTAAACCAACTTTGGGTATTAATAAACGTTAATAATCTATCAAATTGATCACGGGGCGATCTGTATTCGATAGCAGCAAGTCTTGAAATCATCTAACATCCTGTGGTGAGCCCCAAAACAGGAAGGGCCTATACGTCATCAAACCAAGGATAAAGCAGCCAAAAAATGCCAGTACTGGCGACATCGTGTGGAAGCTGTAGGCGTTTACAGGGGATCCCCATGTATTTTCTTCAGCCTTAGACAATACATTGACTGGCGGATGAATATTATTTTTGTGTTTTTGGTGAACAGTTTTTCGAAGGATTTTTACTCCTAAACACGTTATGTTATAGCCACAGACACGATTTAACCAGTTTTAGAGACTTCAGAGTGTTTTCTATACACACACACTTATCATATGCATATACTATATTCCTGGCATGAGTAGCAGGACGCTGAAATGTTGCGCGATTTTTAACAAAAAGCTGCGAAAATTCGCAGCCTCCTTAACATGTTTTAAACTAATAACACACAAACAATATGTTTTCAGGTCTTTATTGAACACACCGTGTAAACATTGGTTGGGAGGAATTTTGGACCGTTCCTCTTTACAAAACTGTTTCAGTTCAGCAATATTCTTGGGATGTCTGGTGGGAACCGCTCTCAAGGTCATGCCACAGCATCTCAATCGGGTTGAGGTCAGGACTCAGACTGGGCCACTCCAGAAGGTGTATTTTCAACTGTTGAAGCCAGTCTGTTGTTGATTTACTTCTGTGTTTTGGGTCGTTGTCCTGTTGCATCACCCAACTTCTGTTGAGCTTCAATTGGCAGACAGATAGGCTAACATTCTCCTGCAAAATGTCTTGATAAACACGGGAATTCATTTTTCCGTCGATGACAGCAAGCTGTCCAGGCTCTGAAGCAGCAAAGCAGCCCCAAACCATGATGCTCTCTCCACCATATTTTACAGTTGGGATGAGGTTTTGATGTTGGTGTGCTGTGCCTTTTTTTTCTCCACACATAGTGCTGTGTGTTCGTTCCAAACAACTTAACTTTAGTTTCATCTGTCCACAGAATATTTTGCCAGTAACACCTGGAACATCCAGGTGCTCTTCAGACCTGAATGTCCTCAACTGGCAGCTTCATTAAATAGTACCTACAAAACACCATTCTCAATGTCAACAGTGAAGATGCGACTCCGAGGTTCTGGCCTTCGAGACAGAGTTGCAAAGAAAATTCACATCTCAGACTGGCCAATAAAAGATTAAGATGGGCAAAATAACACAGACACTGGACAGAGGAACTCTGCCTAAAAGGCCAGCATCCCGGAGTCGCCTCTTCACTGTTGACGTTGAGACTGGTGTTTTGCGGGTACTATTTAATGAAGCTGCCAGTTGAGGACTTGTGAGTCATCTGTTTCTCAAACTAGACACTCTAATGTACTTGTCCTCTTGCTCAGTTGTGCACCAGGGTCTCCCACTCCTCTTTCTATTCTGGTTAGAGCCCGTTGCGCTGTTCTGTGAAGGGAGTAGTACACAGCGTTGTACAAGATCTTCAGTTTATTGGCAATTTGTCACATGCAATAGCCTTCATTTCTCAGAACAAGAAGAGGCTGACGAGTTTCAGAAGAAAGCACTTTGTTCCTGGCCATTTTGAGCCTGTAATCGAACCCGCAAACGCTGATACTCCAGATACTCAACTAATCTACAGAAGGCCAATTTTATTGCTTCTTTAATCAGAACAACAGTTTTCAGCTGTGCTAACGTAATTGCAAAAGGGTTTTCTAATGATCAATTAGCCTTTTCAAATTATAAACTTGGATTAGCTAACACAACATGCTCTTGGAACACAGGAGTGCTGATAATGGGTCTCTGTACGTCAATGTAGACATTCCATAAATCTGACGTTTCCATCTACAATAGTCATTTACAACGTTAACAATGTCTACACTGTATTTCTGATAAATTTTATGTTATTTTAATGGACATAAAATGTGCTTTTGTTTCAATAACAAGGACATTTCTAAGCGACCCCAAACTTTTGCACAGTATTGTACATGTAGGTAGAGTTATTAAAGTGACTATGCATAGATGATAACAACAGAGAGTAGCGGCAGTGTAAAGAGCTGGGGGGGGTGCAAATAGTCCGGGAGTCATTTGATTAGACGTTCAGGAGTCTTATGGCTTGGGGGTAGAAGTTGTTAACTTGGACTTGGCGCTCCGGCACCGCTTGTCGTACGGTAGCAGAGAGGACAGTCTATGACTAGGGTGGCTGGAGTTTTAACAAATTGTAGGGCCTTCGTCTGACACCGCCTGGTATAGAGGTCCTGGATGGCTTGTTGTTTAGTTAAAGAGGTTGTTTAGTTAAAGAGGTTGTTTAGTTAAAAAGGTTGTTTAGTGAAAGTGGTTGTTTAGTTAATAAAGAGGTTGTTTAGTTTGTTAAGATGTTTAGTTTAAGAGGTTGTTTAGTTTAAGAGGTTGTTTAGTTTGGTAAGAGGTTGTTTAGTTAGCGATAGGGGGCAGTATTTCCACTTTGGATGAATTGCGTGCCCATAGTGAACTGCATCAAAATCTGTCCTAAATTGATAATATATGCATATTATTATTAATATTGAATAGAAAACACTCTGAAGTTTCTAAAACCGTTTGAATTATGTCTGTGAGTATAACAGAACTCACAGGGCAGGCAATCTTCAAATCAAGTTTTGAAATCCTGAAAGTTGGGGCAACTTTGACGTCATCGCCCCCTCCCTTCCCAACAAGTTATGGATCTGGAAACACTTCCTATGTCTTCCACTAGATGTCATCATTCAGTAGAAAGTGTAATGGAACATTTGCTGTGAACTTTGACCTAATGGGAAGGAAAGTAGTCGGTGTCGCAAAATAATGCCATTTTGTTGTGGCGCGTTTGTCTTTGATTGCTACGGCTGTTCCAATCAGCCCCAGATGAAAACAAATGATCCGGTTGGAATGCTATTGGATATATATGATTATAACATCCTGAAGATTGATTCTGCACTTAGTTTGACCAGTTTCTTCGACCTGTAATATGTCTTTTGGAAGTTTTGGAAGTTTTCATGCAAAGTTATCCTGGACCAGAAGTCATTTTTTGGCCATGTGAGCTGAAAGTGATAGCAAATGCTGCTACTTGGACACTAGCATTGAACATTATGAAACAAAACAATGTATTGTTGAACTAGGACTCCTTGCACTACATTCTGATGAAACATCAAAGGTAAGGGAATATTTATGTTGTCATTTTGTATTTCTGTTGACTCCAACATGGCGGAGAAATATTGTTACGTCTGAGCACCGTCTCAGATTATTGCAATGTTAGGCTTTTTCCGTAACGTAAAAAAAAAATGTGACACAGCGGTTGCATTAAGAACCAGTATATCTTTAATTATATGTAGAACATGTATCTTTAGTCAAAGTTTATGATGAGTATTTCTGTTATCTGGCGTAGCTTTCTATAATTCCTCCGGATATTTTGGAGGATTTTCTGAACATGGCGTCAATGTAAACCGAGATTTATGGATATAAAATGCATATTATCGAACAAAACATAAATGTACTGTGTAACATGTCATATGACTGTCATCTGATGAAGATTTTCAAGAGGTTAGTGATTTTTTTTTTTCATCCTGCTTTTGTGATTTTTATCTTTTGCTGGAAAAAATGGCTATGTTTTTTCTTTGGTTTGGTGGTGGTTTAACATAAATATATGTTGTGTTTTCACCATAAAACATTTTTAAAATCTGACACGCTGGATAGATGAACAAGGTGTTTATCTTTCATTTGAGGTATTGGACTTGTTAATGTGTGGAGGTTAAATATTTCTAAAGAATATTTTTGCATTCCCTGCGCCACCTTTTCAGCTGAACGGGGGGGGGGGGTGGAGTTCCTGTAGGGGAACCCCTCGCCTCAACAGGTTTTAAGAGGTTGTTCAGTTTAAGAGGTTGTTTTGTTTGTTAAGGTGTTGTTTAGAATAAGAAGTTGTTTAGTTTGTTACGAGGTTGTTTAGTTTGTTACGAGGTTGTTTAGTTTAAGAGGTTGTTTAGTTTAAGACGTTGTTTAGTTTAAGACGTTGTTTAGTTTGTTAAGACGTTGTTTAGTTGTAAATAAGTCCTTCAGCGCAAATGCAATCTGCACCCAACATACATTTTTTATAATTCAGGACGTCGAAAGTGATCGTTTTTACTGCCTTGGCCCACCCCAATCTTCGAATTCCAAAGCAATATTTGTAGCCAGCCATAAAACAAACAACCAACCTGGCTGTTCTTGTTCTCTGACAAGGCCTCGAACCTACCACTCCGGATTAGCTCTGGGAGCCTGGAGAAGTGGGGGCAGAAAAGTGAGGCGAGTGAGAGATTGATGGCTTTCACGTGGTCATGCATTTCATTTATCAATAAAGCTGTCAGCTCTCCACTAACCTGGGCGGGTGTACTCCGGGCATTAATCAGAACAAAGACATCAATCAACAAGCCCATAGCTGCTGCTCGGCACTCCATTACATTGACCTGAGCAAGGTTGTCGACTAGCCAAAGTTTGCAGAGTGATGCCACGTTTTGACCCGGCACCTTATGAGTGACACGCTCAAGGTTCTCGTATCCACGAGCAAGGAGGAGAGGTGTGTGTGAGCATCTAGGAGGACAGTTCCAGTGACACGCTCAAGGTTCTCGTATCCACGAGCAAGGAGGAGAGGTGTGTGTGAGCATCTAGGAGGACAGTTCCAGTGACACGCTCAAGGTTCTCGTATCCACGAGCAAGGAGGAGAGGTGTGTGTGAGCATCTAGGAGGACAGTTCCAGTGACACGCTCAAGGTTCTCGTATCCACGAGCAAGAAGGAGAGGTGTGTGTGAGCATCTATCTCTCTCTGTGTGAGTAGGAGATTGAAGTGTATGTATGAGCCATGGGACTGCCTCCCTCAGTCCCTCATGTTCCCTTCCCCTGTTAACACGCAGGTCATAATGGGTAGTGGTTTGGGACATCCATCACAGGCGGGCAGCAGCAGATTGATACGCACTGCAGCCCTATCCTATTTTCATCCCCGCTGTTTTTAAGATCCTCAAGATGTGATTTGGGAAATGGCGTCCTCCTGCCCACTCATCTATCAACTTCCTGTATCCTCCTTAGCCAGAGAGCTGGCTGCACGGCCGGCGCTCCCCACGGAGAGGATGAACAGGACAGAGAGAGAGAGGAGACCTGGCTGCATGGCCGGTGCTCCCCACGGAGAGGATGAACAGGACAGAGAGAGAGAGGAGAGACCTGGCTGCACGGCCGGTGCTCCCCACGGAGAGGATGAACAGGACAGAGAGAGAGAGGAGAGACCTGGCTGCATGGCCGGCGCTCCCCACGGAGAGGATGAACAGGACAGAGAGAGAGAGGAGACCTGGCTGCACGGCCGGCGCTCCCCACCGAGAGGATGAACAGGACAGAGAGAGAGAAGAGACCTGGCTGCATGGCCGGTGCTCCCCACGGAGAGGATGAACAGGACAGAGAGAGAGGAGAGACCTGGCTGCATGGCCGGTGCTCCCCACGGAGAGGATGAACAGGACAGAGAGAGAGAGGAGACCTGGCTGCATGGCCGGCGCTCCCCACAGAGAGGATGAACAGGACAGAGAGAGAGAGAGAGAGGAGGCCTTGCTGCATGGCCGGCGCTCCCCACAGAGAGGATGAACAGGACAGAGAGAGAGAGAGAGAGAGAGGCCTTGCTGCATGGCCGGCGCTCCCCACGGAGAGGATGAACAGGACAGAGAGAGAGAGAGGAGACCTGGCTGCACGGCCGGCGCTCCCCAGGGAGAGGATGAACAGGACAGAGAGGGAGAGGAGACCTGGCTGCACGGCCGGCGCTCCCCAGGGAGAGGATGAACAGGACAGAAAGAGAGAGGAGACCTGGCTGCACGGCCGGCGCTCCCCAGGGAGAGGATGAACAGGACAGAAAGAGAGAGGAGACCTGGCTGCACGGCCGGCGCTCCCCAGGGAGAGGATGAACAGGACAGAGAGAGAGAGGAGACCTGGCTGCACGGCCGGCGCTCCCCAGGGAGAGGATGAACAGGACAGAGAGAGAGGAGGCCTTGCTGCACGGCCGGCGCTCCCCAGGGAGAGGATGAACAGGACAGAGAGAGAGGAGGCCTTGCTGCACGGCCGGCGCTCCCCAGGGAGAGGATGAACAGGACAGAGAGAGAGAGGAGACCTGGCTGCACGGCCAGCGCTCCCCAGGGAGAGGATGAACAGGACAGAGAGAGAGAGAGAGAGAGAGGAGACCTTGAAGGCAGAGCAAAATGTGTCAGTTACAGTAGCAGTGAAGGCAGAGCAAAATTGGGACAGTTCCAGTGGACAGTGGTAGAGGGTGGGTTGGGCTTGGATGTTGAGGAAAGAGAGGGGGACAGTTCCAGTGGACAGTGGTAGAGGGTGGGTTGGGCTTGGACGTTGAGGAAAGAGAGGGGGACAGTTCCAGTGGACAGTGGTAGAGGGTGGGTTGGGCTTGGACGTTGAGGAAAGAGAGGGGGACAGTTCCAGTGGACAGTGGTAGAGGGTGGGTTGGGCTTGGACGTTGAGGAAAGAGAGGGGGACAGTTCCAGTGACAGGAGACAGGAGGAGGAGGGGGAAAGAGAGGGACTCAGTAGCATAATTAGAGGGAAATAACCTGGAACAAATTTGCTTTACCTAATTACCTAGTAGTAGAGTAAAAGGATAATAACCTCCTTATCCTAATTGAATCTGGCCCAACTTGATTGATCCCAATTTGGTAGTAATTGACATAACGTGCTGGGCATCTAGGCTGTGCCTCCAGAGTAGTCAGTAACTGTGTGTGTGTGTGTGTGTGTGTGTGTGTGTGTGTGTGTGTGTGTGTGTGTGTGTGTGTGTGTGTGTGTGTGTGTGTGTGTGTGTGTGTGTGTGTGTGTGTGTGTGTGTGTGTGTGTGTGTGTGTGTGTGTGTCTTTGTACAGGTCGGTAGCATGGCATCGGCAAGGTGTTGTCTTTGTGAGGGGATGAGCAGACTTCCTACAGTTTTTATGTGATTTCCACTTTAGACACAATTAAGCCAAAGTGAATCAGGCGAGCCAGTCAACACTTAATTTGTGTGCGGCTGTCAGTCACACAGCAAACCAACAAAAGCCTGTCTCTGTCTGATGATCAGTATTCCCCAAAAGGTACAGTTCTTTTTGGAAGCCCCGCTGTCTCCAAGACAACACGGCCGATTGCCGTGGAGCTTCAAAGTTAGGAGGAGACAATAAGAAGATGTGGTTACTGGGTAGGGGGCAAATTGCAATTGAAAGCCCTCATCTGTTTTTGCAGAATTTTCTAATAAATGTTCTGATTTGATCAGTTTGGAATGTGTTGATTAAATTCTTGTTTATTTCATTTGCACTTCCTATTTCATTATTGGGGCTCTCTTTGAATGTTAACTCTGAGCACACGTCGTCATGGTTACCGTGGGATACCAATGTTTACTGACAGGCCTCATTAACTGAATCAGAATTGTGTCATATTTTCTCAAAATTCTTTCATTGGGAGATTGTCAGTTTTGTCAGTGTCGGTGGATTAATGACCTAGACAATTCTAAAGCAGTCGCTCAACGGCCATCGCATGAACCATATCTGAGCACATGAAATCATCTCATTAGTATTCACATTTCTGTCACTAAGTTAAAGCTGCTTTCCCACGATGAGCTGTAGGCGGATGATGTGTTTTGACGTAAACCTGTCATTTTTACAACATGTTTTTTATATCCAGTGATTTTTCTGATGTTTCTTTCACTCTGAGAGAGAGGGGGGTGAAACAGAGAGCGAGAGAGAGGGGTGATACAGACAGAGAGAGAGGGGTGATACAGACAGAGAGAGAGAGGGGTGATACAGACAGAGAGAGAGAGGGGTGATACAGACAGAGAGAGAGAGGGGTGATACAGACAGAGAGAGAGGGGTGATACAGACAGAGAGAGAGGGGTGATACAGACAGAGAGTGAGAGGGGTGATACAGACAGAGAGTGAGAGGGGTGAAACAGACAGAAAGAGAGAGGGGTGATACATACAGAGAGAGAGAGGGGGTGAAACAGACAGATAGAGAGAGGGGTGAAACAGAGAGAGAGAGAGGGGGTGAAACAGAGAGAGAGGTGGGTGAGAGAGAGAGAGAGAGAGAGGGGGTGAAACAGGGAGAGAGAGAGAGGGGGGGTGAAACAGGGAGAGAGAGAGAGAGGGGGGTGAAACAGAGAAAGAGAGGGGGTGAGACAGACAGAGAGAGAGAGCGGGGGTGAGACAGACAGAGGGAGAGAGAGAGAGGTGAGACAGAGAGAGAGAGGGGATGAGACAGACAGAGAGAGAGAGAGAGAGAGAGGGGGAGGTGAGACAGAGAGAGGGGGAGACAGACAGAGAGAGAGAGAGAGTGACGAAATGAGGGGATGAGACAGAGAGAGATGAGACAGAGAGAGAGAGAGAGAGAGAGAGAGGAGGGGGAGGTGAGAGAGAGAGAGAGTGGGGTGAGACAGACAGAGAGAGAGATAGGTGGGAGGTGAGACAGACAGAGAGAGAGAGAGAGAGAGGGGAGGTGAGACAGAGAGAGAGAGAGGGGTGAGAGACAGAGAGAGAGATAGGTGGGAGGTGAGACAGACAGAGAGAGAGAGAGAGGGGTGAGACAGACAGAGAGAGAAGGCTGGGGGCAGACAGAGAGAGAGATGGACTCTGCATATTCGGTTCATAAATCACGACTGACGAAATGACGAAGACTTTTTTTTAAATTGATTTGATTTAATGAATCGCCTTATCAGGAAGTCCATAAAGGAATATTGGATTTGCCATTTTGAAACAACTCTTTGGTTCATCATAAGCCTGGCCCAGATCCTTGAAAAGACGATCCTTGAAAAGCGGACAAGAGCCAAAAACGTGCGGTTGTCGTGAAAGCACCTGCTAGTCTCGTTAGCGTAGCACTCATCCTCTCTGTTCGTTCCGTCTGTGTGTCTCTTCCACTTGCCAAATCCAGGACCGTTTGAGAGGCAAGAGGAGAGTGAGCTCCGTGAACTTTACTAAGCTCAGCGAGAGCCTTGGCTAGGGCCCAGAGGAACCAGGCTCTTTGCCTGATGGATCTAACTCATCATGAGGGGGAAAAGACCATTGCTGTATTTCAGAGCAGTTCCTCATTGCTTCAACTGTTTAATCTACTCATTGTTTGCTGTGTGTATCCAATTCAGTATACCTTGATAGTTTAAAGTGCCAGTGTCCTGATGTAACCTTCCACCTCTTCTCAACGACATCCATCAAGCTCTCTCATTACCACACTATCAATCTGAAGTACCCTCACAGGAACCTCTGCTATCCAACTGTTTGTCCATGGAAACTGCGGTTGAATCCATAAAGAGGTGGGCCGGCTCACCTGCCAATGAGATAAGTGGAACCGGGGGCCCCTTCGTGTTTTTTTATTTGATTATTGTAGATGCGGCACATTTCCCACTGGAGAGATTCCAAGCACCATAATCTGACATCCAGCCACTCATAAAATCTACATTTAGAGTGGACCTCGGGTATCTTTTCTGATGACAACTCAGCAATCACCTTTCCCACAACGCAGCAAGCCTTCCAAATAGCCCTGCAAATATTTCACGAGAGAACTTTGGGGTCTGGGGGGGACCGAGTGTACGCCAGGGGAGCTTAGAAGAGGACGCAAGTGTGTTGTGCAAGTGAGTTGTTTGTCAGAATTATTTTATTTGTATTTATTGGTTGGGGGTTTTGGGTCTAAAACTGGAAAATCCCTCCTCCCCCAAAAAATGTCACTTTAGCATTAGTGTCATCATCCCTCAGGGCTTGGTGATGATTGTAGCATTAGTGTCAGCGTCATCATCCCTCAAGGCTTGGTGATGATTGTAGCATCAGTGTCAGCGTCATCATCCCTCAAGGCTTGGTGATGATTGTAGCATTAGTGTCATCATCCCTCAGGGCTTGGTGATGATTGTAGCATTAGTGTCATCATCCCTCAGGGCTTGGTGATGATTGTAGCATTAGTGTCATCATCCCTCAGGGCTTGGTGATGATTGTAGCATTAGTGTCATCATCCCTCAGGGCTTGGTGATGATTGTAGCATTAGTGTCACCATCCCTCAGGGCTTGGTGATGATTGTAGCATTAGTGTCATCATCCTCAGGGCTTGGTGATGATTTGTAGTGTCATCATCCCTCAGGGCTTTGATGTGTCATCATCCCTCAGGGCTTGGTGATGATTGTAGCATTAGTGTCATCATCCCTCAGGGCTTGGTGATGATGATTGTAGCTTGGTGATGATTTAGTGTCAGTGTCATCATCCCTCAGGGCTTGGTGATGATTGTAGCATTAGTGTCAGGGCTTGGTGATGTCATCATCCCTCAGGGCTTGTGATGATTGATTGTAGCATTAGTGTCATCCTCAGGGCTTGGTGATGATTGTCAGTGTCATCATCCCTCAGGACTTGGTGATGATTGTAGCATTAGTGTCATCATCCCTCAGGGCTTGGTGATGATTGTAGCATTAGTGTCATCATCCCTCAGGGCTTGGTGATGATTGTAGCATTAGTGTCATCATCATCCCTCAGGGCAGCATTAGTGTCATCATCCCTCAGGGCTTGGTGATGATTGTAGCATCAGTGTCAGCGTCATCATCCCTCAAGGCTTGGTGATGATTGTAGTGTCAGTGTCAGCGTCATCATCCCTCAGGGCTTGGTGATGATTGTAGCATCAGTGTCAGCGTCATCATCCCTCAGGGCTTGGTGATGATTGTAGTGTCAGTGTCACCATCCCTCAGGGCTTGGTGATGATTGTAGCATTAGTGTCATCATCTCTCAGGGCTTGGTGATGATTATAGCATTAGTGTCATCATCCCTCAGGGCTTGGTGATGATTGTAGTGTCAGTGTCATCATCCCTCAGGGCTTGGTGATGATTGTAGCATTAGTGTCAGTGTCATCATCCCTCAGGGCTTGGTGATGATTGTAGCATTAGTGTCTGTGTCATCATCCCTCAGGACTTGGTGATGATTGGAGCATTAGTGTCATCATCCCTCAGGACTTGGTGATGATTGTAGCATTAGTGTCATCATCCCTCAGGCCTTGGTGATGATTGGAGCATTAGCACAAATGACTGGTCAAATAACCACAGTCCCAGTCCCTCTTGCAAATCAGTACAAATTGCGGCCGAATGTTTCTCTTGCGAGACGCCATTCACCGTGGGTGACTCACGTGTCACATGCTAGTCATGCTAATGTAGCGGGACAGGGCGCTGGCGCAATTCAGGTTAGCGTTTTTTACCCCTCGGGCCCTGACTGCTCTTGCAATGCTCCCCTGTGGTTGAGTCCATCTCCCTACCCACAACCCACAACCCCCCACTCCCACTTCACTGAGTGCATCACTCGGGTCATGTGACTAGTGCAACATGAGTTGGGAAAATAGAGAAACCGTTTAGTACACAGCACGGGTAGATTGAGGTCATGCCTTGTTTTATGTGTTATATTGCACAGGCTTTTATGACATAATAATGGCATGCCTGGCCTCAAGGAGTTTTACAATGTTTGGCATTTATGCATAATCATGACTGCGCAGCTCCTATTGGATGATGCATGGCAGCCATTTTTTGCCAGAACACATAATAATGCCAACACAGTCTACAATGGCAATGACACAGCTGTGTGTGTGTGTTTGTGTGCGTGTGTGCGTGCGTGTGTGCATGTGCATGCGTGTGTGTATGTGTGTTTGCATGCCTGCCTACAGTACTTGCACCCGCTTGCTTGCGTGCATGTACTACATATACAACAATAATCCCCAGAAATACAACCACACTTTAATCCTAATTAACACTCACCCTAATTAACCAACTAGGCGTCTCATTCATTCAGGGTAGCAGCTCTCACCTTTCCCCTGAAATCCAGTCCTAACCCTCAATCACTCCTCACCACTCCACCATACTTCTTCCTACTGGAAAGGCTGTCATTCATTTTCATTAAGTGCATTAAATGAGCTTGGCATCTGCTGTATTAAAAAATGTAATTATCAGAATACGTAAATAAGTAATTGTGACACCCCTGTGCATAATGATGTGCACTAATGCACAGCTTTGAAGGAATAAATGTCCCACTAAGCCGGCACACGTGCCGCTCCAAACAGCAGGTGGTCTCCCAGGTGATAAATCTACCCTGTTTGGACCAGTCAGAAAATCCATCCTGTTCCTTGGAAATGTTCATCACCGACAGACAGAGAGCTGGATCCTTCATTAGCAAAAACACATCCAGAAAAGCTCTCCTTTTGCCCACAAGGTGCACTCTTAGAAAAAAGTGAACCCTTTTGGTTCCAGGTAAACCCAGAGGGTTCTACATGGAACCCAAAAGGGTTCTACCTGGAACCAAAAAGGTTCTACCTGCAACAAAAAGGGTTATTCCAAAGGGTTCTGCTGTGGGGACAGCTGAATGTCTCCTTTTTTCTGTGTGTGTAGAAAAGGACGGATGAGGGAGGTCAGCGGTGTAGGGTGAGAACATGTAAGGAGGGGGCACATTCTCAGTGAGGTGTGTGTGTGTGTGTGAGTGTGTGTGTGTGTGTGTGTGTGTGTGAGTGTGTGTGTGTGTGTGTGTGTGTGTGTGTGTGTGTGTGTGTGTGTGTGTGTGTGTGTGTGTGTGTGTGTGTGTGTGTGTGTGATACAGAGAGACAGCGAGAGAGATGGTGAAAATAGATCGTTTCAGGTATGAAAAGGAGGTGAAATCTAATTACTAGTGAGTCCTAAGCTATCATTTCCTTTGATGTCCTGCATCAGACCTGACTAATTCTCACTGGAAACAGTGTTTGAGTTTAAATGACACATTCTGTTAACGTATTATCCCAAAGTGATCTGTTCTTGCAATTTGTAGTCTATGACATTTCAGCTTTACATATGATCTTTTTTCACAAAGTAGATTGGATGAAGTGAATTACATATTCAAGTAACTTTAGTTATGTAAGCTATATTGCTCTTAAGGGTAGCTTTAGGGTAGCTTAACTTGTTCCAGTGTGAAGTAATTGGTAGCTATGTTTTCAGAGTAGCTTCCACAGTTTGCGTTGAATGAACACAGGCAGTGCAGTTTATTCTCTCCGTCATGTGAGAATCCCAATTGGAAATACCTCCCTCTTTTGTGTGTTTATAGCCTACTTTGTATTGATGGGATTTGAGATGGGAAAAACTGGTTGAGTCAACGTTGTTTCCACATCATTTCAACCCAAAAGATCAATGTGATGACATTGAATTAATGTGGGAAACTGATTGGATTTGCAAAAAGTCATTAACGTATGGGTCTCTTTTTTAACCTGAATCCAATGACAACCAATTTTTGGTTGAATTCACGTTGATTTCAAGTTAGTGGACAACTCAACCAAATGTAAATCAAAACTAGATCTTGAACTGATGTCTGTGCCGAGTGGGTGGTTACAAATGGGTGTTATTCATGCCTTATGGATGCACAGTCTTCCTTAGAAGAAGAGTGAGAGAGAGAAACACTATTCACTGGATACAAACACCCCCATTCATGAAGAATTTGACTTATTCACACAAACTCAACAAATTCCTTTTCATTCATCAATGGCCTTGCTTCCATAGATGATGCCTTCTAAAGGGAACACGACCTGGAATGAACACATTTCCTTTGCAATTTCTTCATGCATAAAAGCGCTTTTGAAAAATATTAAGTGGAGTTTGAAACAATATAAAATAGCAGGAAATCAAATGTTTTTTCTACAAGGCAAATACCTTATCTAACTACAATACAATCTAACCAAAAAGGAGAAGGGGTATGTGCACCATCGGTGTGTGCTTATATTAGCCACATAAATATCTCTCTACACTGAGGTAGAAACTACAGCCAAGCACACATCCCCCACAATCCCACAGGGCAACTCAAGCATTCTCTGTAGTGGCCCAGTCCTCTGTGATCATTATCCTCCAATCAGAGAGTTCAATCACTAGGGGCACTGAGCCAAGGCACATCAAGACCACATTACCCAGGGTTCCCCCTGGCACCTTAGCCCCATGGTGTGAAGCCTGTCTGAATGGTCCCCTAATTCTCTCTCTCTCCCCCTGTCTCTCTCCCCCTCTCTCTCTCTCTCTCTCCCCAGCTCTCCCTTAGGAGTGCGACGCAGTGTGTGTGCGTGTTCCCTTGATTTCTGTAATTGAATGTGTCTTTGAATCACACTGCCCTCTCTCTCTCTCACACACACCCTTCCCAGTCTCCTAATTATCTTCTGGTCTTAATTAGGCCCCCATGCGGAGAGAGAAGAGACTCTGTGTCTGTGTTAGTGTGTGTGTGTGTGTGTGTGTGTGTGTGTGTGTGTGTGTGTGTGTGTGTGTGTGTGTGTGTGTGTGTGTGTGTGTGTGTGTGTGTGTGTGTGTGTGTGTGTGTGTGTGTGTGTGTGTGTGTCTCAGCAGTCGTTATTTTTGTCCTATGCCACCTGTATCAGGGAAGCAACAACATGGGTAGTCTCTAGTCTCTAACCTCCATATACTACAGTTGTATTATTATTTAAAAATGGAGGAGCATTAAAGATAAATCACAATCAGTAAAAAAGATATACTCTACTGGATAAAAGTTTTAGAACACCTACTCATTCAAGGGTTTTTCTTTATTTTTTACAATTTTCTACATTGTAGAATAATAGTGAAGACATCAAAACTATGAAATAACTGTCATGCTCTGACCATAGAGAGCCATTGTTTCTCTATGGTGTAGTAGGTCAGGGCGTGACTAGGGTATTCTAGTTTATTATTTCTATGTTGTGTTCTAGTTTATATTTTCTATGTTGGTGTTTTGTATGATTCCAAATTGGAGGCAGCTGGTAATCGTTGTCTCTAATTGGAGATTATATTTAAGTAGCTATTTTCCCACCTGTATTTGTGGGATATTGTTTTGTGTTTGTGCATGTGCACCACGTTTAGTTGTTCGTTTATTGATTTGTTTTGTTTATATTTCTCTTTGAATGAATTATGTGGAACTCAACATCCGCTGTGCCTTGGTCCTGTTCTTACGACAGCTATGACAATAACACATATGGAATCATGTAGTAACCAAAAAAGTGTTAAACAAATCTAAATATATTTTATATTTGAGATTCTTCAAATAGCCAGCTTTGCAGACTCTTGGCATTCTCTCAACCAGCTTCACCTGGAATGCTTTTACAACAGTCTTGAAGGAGTTCCCACATATGCTGAGCACTTGTTGGCTGCTTTTCCTCCCCTCTGCGATCCGACTCATCCCAAACCATCTCAATTTGTCTGAGGTCGGGGGATTTTGGAGGCCAGGTCATCTGATGCAGCACTCCATCACTCTCCTTTTTGGTAAAATAGCCCTTACACAGCCTGGAGGTGTGTTGGGTAATTGTCCTTTTGAAAAACAAATGATAGTCCCACTAAGCCCAAACCAGATGGGATGATGTATCACTGCAGAATGCTGTGGTAGCCATGTTGGTAAAGTTCTAAATAAATCACAGCAAAGCACCCCCACACCATAGCACCTCCTCCTCCATGCTTTATGGTGGGAAATAATACATGCGGAGATCATCTGTTCTCCCACACCCCGTCTCACAAAGACACGGCAGTTGGAACCAAAAATCTCAAATTTGGTCTCATCAGACCAAAGGACAGATTTCCACCGGTCTAATGTCCATTGCTCGTGTTTCTTGGCCCAAGCATGTCTCTTCTTCTTATTGGTGTCCTTTCATAGTGGTTTCTTTGCAGCAACTCGACTATGAAGGCCTGATATACACACAGTCTCCTCTGAACAGTTGATGTTGAGATGTGTCTGTAATTTGAACTCCGTGAAGCATTTATTTGATCTTATCCTCTGCAGCAGAGGTATCTCTGGGTCTTCAATTCCTGTGGTGGTCTTCATGAGAGCCAGTTTCATAATAGCGCTTGAAGAGTTTTGCGACTGCACTTGAAGAAACCTTCAAAGTTCTTGAAATGTAACATATTGACTGACAGCTTTGCTTATTTGAGCTGTTCTTGCCATAATATGGACTTGGTCTGGTCTTTTACCAAATAGGGCTATCTTCAGTATACCGCCCATACTTTGTCACAACACAACTGATTGGCTCATTTGCATTAAGAAGGAAAGAAATTCCACAAATTAACTTTTAAGAAGGCACACCTTTTAATTGAAATGCATTCCATGGGGGCTACCTCGTGAAGTTGTTTGAGAGAATGCCACGAGTGTGCAAAGCTGTCATCAAGGCAAAGGGTGGCTATTTGAAGAATCTCAAATATAAAATATATTTAGATTTGTTTAACACTTTTTTTGGTTACTACATGATTTCGTGTGTGTAATTTCATAGTTTTGATGTCTTCACTATTATTCTACAATGTAGAAAATAGTTTTAAAAAAACAAACATTGAATGAGTAGGTGTTCTAAACCTTTTTGACCGGTAGTGTATATCAAGCTAGCTAACTAGCAGACTTATATCAATATCAATAATTAGCTGATATCCCACCCTCTTTTCCCAATGTCAATCATGTGTTTAGGAGGCTTACAATTGGTAAATCAATATATATGTATGTTTTGCTATAGAGGCAGTTGGTGTGTGATGCAATTCAAGTTACTGTATGTGCACCTTTTTCATTTTGAGTACCTGCCCCATGAAAGGTCTGTGCCCTGGTTCCACTGCCAAGCTCAACGAAGCACAGGGAAAGTATTAGAAATGATTTCAAGTAGTATCTGAACCCAGGTCTGAGCTCAACCTTCTTCCCAATAATTGTATTTATTTATTTATTTATATTTCAAGGAAGGAAGGGGAACCAAATAAAAAATGCATACTCTTTGAGAGCATAGTGCCTTTTAAAAAGTCAACTCAGAAGCTCGTCCCACACAGAAGCACCTGGTGATTCCATTTCTGCCAAGCCAACTTTTGTTCAAAGTCATCCTTTTTTCCCTTCCTGTTTTGGCACCTTTTTTGTGTCCCCACCTTAAACACATTCCTTCCCCAAACCCCCCCATTCTAAATACATATTGCTTTTCCCCCCACCGTTGTGCCGTCTCATAGTCCCAAATGAAAAATCCTCTGGGCAGATACCAACCTGTGATATGTATTTATGATAGATTTAAAAGTTCATCCATATTTCTATTTTCCGTGCCATTGGACCCGCGCCCGTTTCCTGTTTTAAGATAAGGAACTTCAATGATGGAGCCTGGTGACGGATTCATCTGATGCATTGGGATGACTACTGTGAGTGTCTTCTCGTCTCTAATCTAACCCATCTCTCTTTCTCTCTCTTGCTGTGTCATCCCCCCCTCTCTCTCTCTCCCTCTGTGTGATGAGATAGATGACAAACGTCAATCTCATTTCTATTCAGCCGGTGCTTCCTGCTATCTGCCGGTACGAGGCCATGCTAGAAGTGTCATAGTAAATCCCGGCAGGGCTACCAGAATAGGGGAGCGACCGAGCAGTCATTCAGGAAGCCCATTAGCCATGTCTCCCTGTGTGTCAGATAGCTAGCACTCCTGTCTATTCTGATTGATTCTGATGGATGACGGATAATGTAGCGAGAGTTCATCTGACAACGAGTGGGATTATGATCCTGTTGGTCATAATGGAGATGATGGTGATCAAATCAAAGCAGGTTTTATTGGTCACATGCACCGAACACTAAAGGTGTACACTTAGTTACAAGCCCTTAACCAACAATGCAGTTCAAGAAATAGAGCTAAGAAAATATTTACTAAATCAACTAAAGTAAAAAATAAAATAAGTAACACAGTAAAATAACAATAACGAGGCTATATACAGGGGTTCCTGGTACCGTGTCAATGTGCGGGGGTACAGGTTAGTCGAGGTAATTTGTACATGTAGGTAGGGGTAAAATGACTGCATAGATAATAAACAGTAAGTAGCAGCTGTGTAAAAACAAACGGGGGGGGTCAGTCAATGTAAATAGTCCAGGTGACCATTTGATTAAGTGTTCAGCAGTCTTATGGTTTGGGGGTAGAAGCTGTTAAAACCTGTTAGGGAGGCTGCGATCTTTCGCAGCTTTTTGTTAAAAATCGCGCAACATTTCAGCGCACTGCTACTCATGCCAGGAATATAGTATATGCATATGATTAGTATGTGTGGATAGAAAACACTCAGACGTTTCTAAAACTGGTTAAATCACGGCTGTGACTATAACAGAACGTGCATTTCATCGAAAAGTGCAGGAAAATCTGATCACTGAAAATGGAAATAAATATCCATGCGCCACTTCCAGGAATTGTTAAAGGTGAACCGGATTAAATGAGGCCGAGGTTGCAGTACCTACAGCTTCCACACGATGTCTAGAGTCTTGTCATTTGCTTAGGCTTTGATTCTTGGTCAAACCGACCCAAGGGAACCGATTCCCTCCGGCCTCCAACAGGATGTTTTGGTTGAGATTTCTCCGGGCATTTTTTCCAGACGGTCACCTATAGAATTTACATCACCTCCTGATGAATTTTATCGCTTATTAACGTGTACTAATACCTAAAGTTGCATTACAAAAGTATTTTTCGAAGTGTTTTGTAAAAGTTTATCGTCGACTTTTTTAATTTTTAAAAATGACGTTGCGTTATCAAACTCAGTTTTTTCCTTGATTACACAGTCTTCATAGATCGATATCTAGGCTATATATGGACCGATTTAATCGAAAAAAAGACCCAAATAAATGTTTATGGGACATCTAGGAGTGCCAAGAAAGAAGCTCGTCAAAGGTAATGAATGTTTTATATTTTATTTCTGCGTTTTGGGTAGCGCCGGCTACCGCAAAATCTGTCGTGTTAGGTGACGTTGCAGTATTTTGGGGGTACATGCTATCAGATAATAGCTTCTCATGCTTTCGCCGAAAAGCATTTTACAAATCTGACTTGGTGGATAGATTCACAACGAGTGTAGCTTTAATTCACTACCTTGAATGTGTATTTTAATTAAAGTTTAATGAAATTATGAGTTTTATCAAAAACTATAGGTGGCGCTCTGAAATCTGCTGAGTGTTGTTCCTGCATGGGAACAGTATTCTGCGTCATCCTTAAGAAGCAGCTTTTTGGCCTTTTGGTCCGAGTCTTGGAGCTCTGGTACCACTTGCCCTGTGGTAGCAGAGAGAACAGTAGTGCCTAACGGTCTGATGCCGAGTAGTTTCCATACCAGGCGGTGATGCAACCGGTCAGGATGCTCTAGATGGTGCAGCTGTAGAACTTTTTGAGGATCTGAGGACCCATGCCAAATCTTTTCAGTCTCCTGAGGGGAAAAAGGTGTTGTCGTGCCTTCTTCACGACTGTCTTGGTGTGTTTGGACCACAATAGTTCATTGGTGATGTGGACACCAAGGAACTTGAAACTCTTGACCCGTTCCACTATAGCCCCGTTGATATTAATGGGGGTCTGTTCGGCCCGCCTTTTCCAGTGGTCCACAATCAGCTCTTTTCTTTTGCTAATATTGAGGGAGAGGTTGTTGTCCTGGCACCACACTGCCAGGTCTCTGACCTCCTCCCTATAGGCTGTCTCATCGTTGTCAGTGATCAGGCCTACCACTGTTGTGTCATCAGCAAACTTAATGAGGGTGTTGGAGTCGTGTTTGGCCACTCAGTCGTGATGATGATGGTGATGATGTAAATGATGATGGAGGTGATGATGGTGATGATGGAGATGATGGTGGCGATAGTGATAGTTTCAGTTATGGCTCTTTGGATCCTCTATTAGGATGTATAGTATTCATCTCTTTCTGATGATGATGATGATGATGGTGATGAAGATGACGATGAAGATAATGATGGTGGTGGTGATGACGAATAAAAAAGGCAGTTGAAATCACAAATGGTCCATTTGCGACTCACGCCCATTACACCTGCAATCCAATCTGCAATCCATAATTAAAATGGCTGAATATCACAGTCAGAAAGCGATTCCTCCAATAATTATACATACTGTACTCCACTATACTGTAATGTGATGGAAATGAGCAGAGACAGGGATAGCTCTGGAACTCCAACAAATCATCTGTCTGAATGGTTGTGGTAGACAGTGGATGATATGAGAGCTGGTGCTCTTCAATTACTTATTCTGTGCCATCCAATGATTGCTCATATTAAACCCCAGCTCTGTAAAAGGTCCCCATTTAAGATAAGAGGAAAAACGTCCTCCCTCGCTTCCTCGCTCTCCCATTTCCAGTGTCCTATCCAATGACCCCACAATGCAATGACCCCACCTCCCTCCTGCCCTCGGTGTATGAATTAACCAGCCACAGAACAATACTTGCACATGAAAAGGGACGAGAGAAACTTTGACATTACTCAACAATTAACCAAGCAGAATGCCCTATTCAAATTGATAGGACTTCAGTATGGAAGAAGGAGAATGAATGAGAGAGAATAGATGCTAGTTCAATTACCGGGACCCTGAAGAGATCTGGGACCTCTGTGTGTTTTGAATGGAACAGTACCCGAAAATGGGAAATTAATTATCGATTGTAATTGGAATCTGTGACGGCTCAGGACTTGTCTCGTTTGGTACCAGCCCTGGCTCTTTAGGATGGGATATAAGAGAGGCGAAAGGGAAGCATTTACACGTAACACCAATTAGAGTAGTTCAATGTTTAATGTTATCACCGTAGGTCTTGAGAATATTTGAGTTATAGGGGGACGTGGGGTTTAGATATAAGCCAGGGTAGTGGTGGAGACATTTACATGTAACACAAGGAGAGGGGGGGGGACATTTACACGAGGGTAAAGTTTGGCTAGTCCTCTGAACAACAGTGTCCTGAGGAGAGAGCACATTTTCTATACCAGGCGAAATCGCGCCTCATTATCTCATTGTTATGGATGTATCCAAACAAATGTCTCTAGAAAACAGCTTAAACAAATGCAAATGCACTACTTTTCTGTTATTCTGGCTGCACTTTTTGATGTGACTGTAAATTAGCCGTAGTTGCCTAACTGGCAAGCAAGGGATAAGAACGTTGCCAGCCAGTATGACAATGGATCATTCAGAATGAACGACTGGGTCACGTCCATAGATACAGAACAAAGTGACTGAACGACTGGGTCCCGTCTCTGGCAACCGAACCAATAGAACGAACGACCAGCCAGCTTGGTTAACAAACCTAGATTTGTGTCGGGACGATAACTTGTGGAAGGATGAAATAGTATATATAAAAGTTATATAAAAGTTGTATAAAAGTGATAATGCCCTGGGAGATGTTTTTTGGAGGATATATTGCCACCGTTTGCCAGCCCTCGTTGAACATCCTTGCCAATATATCCTCCAAACACCGACTTCTTGGGAATGATCAGTTAAATAAGTAACTGTTAGCTAGTCTCGGAAATCCCAGAGCTAGGGTAACACTATTCATATTGTGGGAGGCAACCCATCTGCCTAAGGAGGCTGGCTACCTGTTAGCAGATTGACACAATTGAAAAGATTTGCAGACAACAACTCCACTGGGATTGTTCTGTGTAAACTTCAACTCTAATCCTAGAATTAGGAGAGCTTTTATTTCAATGTCAATCTGTTTGCATGTCGAATGTGTGTCAATGTCAAATTAATATCCATTTATAATGACAAACCTGTCAACAGGTTTCATATAGACGCCAATATAAAGTGGAACCAATTTTCATTATATTATTTATTTCATCATAATATGTTATATATCTTTAGTCAAAGTGTTCTTTACTCTGTTATCATCAATATGGACCTTAACCTTAACAGTGAATTGATATGGCTACATTATGAACAGCATTACAGTATGTGATAAGCAGTGTGTCTGTCAACCTGCAAGGTTAATGGGGTTTCAATCTCGCTCTCTCGCTCTCTCGCTCTCTCTCTCTCTCAATTCAATTCAATTCAATTCAAGGGCTTTATTGGCATGGGAAACATGTGTTAACATTGCCAAAGCAAGTGAGGTAGACAACATACAAAGTGAATATATAAAGTGAAAAACAACAAAAATTAACAGTAAACATTACACATACAGAAGTTTCAAAACAGTAAAGACATTACAAATGTCATATTATATATATATACAGTGTTTTAACAATGTGCTAATGGCTAAAGGACACAAGATAAAATAAATAAGCATAAATATGGGTTGTATTTACAATGGTGTTTGTTCTTCACTGGTTGCCCTTTTCTCGTGGCAACAGGTCACAAATCTTGCTGCTGTGATGGCACACTGTGGAATTTCACCCAGTAGATATGGGAGTTTTTCAAAATTGGATTTGTTTTCGAATTCTTTGTGGATCTGTGTAATCTGAGGGAAATATGTCTCTCTAATATGGTCATACATTGGGCAGGAGGTTAGGAAGTGCAGCTCAGTTTCCACCTCATTTTGTGGGCAGTGAGCACATAGCCTGTCTCTCTCTCTCTCTCTCTCTCTCTCTCTCTCTCTCTCTCTCTCTCTCTCTCTCTCTCTCTCTCTCTCTCTCTCTCTCTTCATGGATTGATTCCGAGGAAAACAGGACACACTTGGCCGGAATACTGATGAGCCACAGTGCCGATGCCTAGCGCTGCGGAATCCTGGGGCCGTGTCAAATATGCATTTATGCAAGTCATCACACACTCGCACAGACACAAGCACACTAACTATACTGTCACACACAAGCACACTTTCTTACACCCACACACACTATAGAACAGACACACACCGAGTCATAAAGACACACAGAGCCACGCACACCCACACACACACACGATAGAACAGACACACACCGAGTCATAAAGACACACAGAGCCACGCACACACACACACCCACACGATAGAACAGACACACACCGAGTCATAAAGACACACAGAGCCACGCACACCCACACACCCACACGATAGAACAGACACACACCGAGTCATAAAGACACACAGAGCCACGCACACCCACACGATAGAACAGACACACACCGAGTCATGAAGACACACAGAGCCACGCACACCCACACGATAGAACAGACACACACCGAGTCATAAAGACACACAGAGCCACGCACACCCACACACACACACGATAGAACAGACACAAGCCGAGTCATAAAGACACACAGAGCCACGCACACCCACACACCCACACGATAGAACAGACACACACCGAGTCATAAAGACACACAGAGCCACGCACACACACACGATAGAACAGACACACACCAAGTCATAAAGACACACAGAGCCACGCACACCCACACGATAGAACAGACACACACCGAGTCATAAAGACACACAGAGCCACGCACACCCACACGATAGAACAGACACACACAGAGTCATAAAGACACACAGAGCCACGCACACCCACATGATAGAACAGACACACACCGAGTCATAAAGACACACAGAGCCACGCACACCCACACACACACACGATAGAACAGACACAAGCCGAGTCATAAAGACACACAGAGCCACGCACACCCACACACCCACACGATAGAACAGACACACACCGAGTCATAAAGACACACAGAGCCACGCACACACACACGATAGAACAGACACACACCGAGTCATAAAGACACACAGAGCCACGCACACCCACACACACACACGATAGAACAGACACAAGCCGAGTCATAAAGACACACAGAGCCACGCACACCCACACATCCACACGATAGAACAGACACACACCGAGTCATAAAGACACACAGAGCCACGCACACACACACGATAGAACAGACACACACCAAGTCATAAAGACACACAGAGCCACGCACACCCACACGATAGAACAGACACACACCGAGTCATAAAGACACACAGAGCCACGCACACCCACACGATAGAACAGACACACACAGAGTCATAAAGACACACAGAGCCACGCACACCCACACGATAGAACAGACACACACCGAGTCATAAAGACACACAGAGCCACGCACACCCACACGATAGAACAGACACACACCGAGTCATAAAGACACACAGAGCCACGCACACCCACACGATAGAACAGACACACACCGAGTCATAAAGACACAAAGAGCCACGCACACCCACACACACACACGATAGAACAGACACAAGCCGAGTCATAAAGACACACAGAGCCACGCACACCCACACCCACACGATAGAACAGACACACACCGAGTCATAAAGACACACAGAGCCACGCACACCCACACACCCACACGATAGAACAGACACACACCGAGTCATAAAGACACACAGAGCCACGCACACCCACACACGCACACGATAGAACAGACACAAGCCGAGTCATAAAGACACACAGAGCCACGCACACCCACACACCACACGATAGAACAGACACACACCGAGTCATAAAGACACACAGAGCCACGCACACCCACACACACACGATAGAACAGACACACACCGAGTCATAAAGACACACAGAGCCACGCACACCCACACCCACACGATAGAACAGACACACACCGAGTCATAAAGACACACAGAGCCACGCACACCCACACACACACACGATAGAACAGACACAAGCCGAGTCATAAAGACACACAGAGCCACGCACACCCACACCCACACGATAGAACAGACACACACCGAGTCATAAAGACACACAGAGCCACGCACACCACACACCCACACGATAGAACAGACACAAGCCGAGTCATAAAGACACACAGAGCCACGCACACCCACACCCACACGATAGAACAGACAAACACCGAGTCATAAAGACACACAGAGCCACGCACACCCACACACACACGATAGAACAGACACAAGCCGAGTCATAAAGACACACAGAGCCACGCACACCCACACGATAGAACAGACACACACCGAATCATAAAGACACACAGAGCCACGCACACCCACACGATAGAACAGACACACACCGAGTCATAAAGACACACAGAGCCACGCACACCCACACCCACACCCACACGATAGAACAGACACACACCGAGTCATAAAGACACACAGAGCCAAGCACACCCACACGATAGAACAGACACACACCGAGTCATAAAGACACACAGAGCCACGCAAACCCACACGATAGAACAGACACACACCGAGTCATAAAGACACACAGAGCCACGCACACCCACACGATAGAACAGACACACACCGAGTCATAAAGACACACAGAGCCACGCACACCCACACACGATAGAACAGACACACGCCGAGTCATAAAGACACACAGAGCCACGCACACCCACACACACACACGATAGAACAGACATAAGCCGAGTCATAAAGACACACAGAGCCACGCACACCCACACCCACACGATAGAACAGACACACACCGAGTCATAAAGACACACAGAGCCATGCACACCCACACACACACACGATAGAACAGACACAAGCCGAGTCATAAAGACACACAGAGCCACGCACACCCACACACACACACGATAGAACAGACACAAGCCGAGTCATAAAGACACACAGAGCCACGCACACCCACACCCACACGATAGAACCGACAAACACCGAGTCATAAAGACACACAGAGCCACGCACACCCACACACACACACGATAGAACAGACACAAGCCGAGTCATAAAGACACACAGAGCCACGCACACCCACACCCACACGATAGAACAGACACCCACCGAGTCATAAAGACACACAGAGCCACGCACACCCACACACACACGATAGAACAGACACACACCGAGTCATAAAGACACACAGAGCCACGCACACCCACACGATAGAACAGACACACACCGAGTCATAAAGACACACAGAGCCACGCACACCCACACACACACACGATAGAACAGACAAGCCGAGTCATAAAGACACACAGAGCCACGCACACCCACACCCACACGATAGAACAGACACACACCGAGTCATAAAGACACACAGAGCCACGCACACCCACACGATAGAACAGACACACACCGAGTCATAAAGACACACAGAGCCACGCACACCCACACGATAGAACAGACACACACCGAGTCATAAAGACACACAGAGCCACGCACACCCACACACGCACACGATAGAACAGACACAAGCCGAGTCATAAAGACACACAGAGCCACGCACACCCACACACACACACGATAGAACAGACACAAGCCGAGTCATAAAAACACACAGAGCCACGTACACCCACACCCACACGATACAACAGACACACACCGAGTCATAAAGACACACAGAGCCACGCACACCCACACGATAGAACAGACACACACCGAGTCATAAAGACACACAGAGCCACGCACACCCACACACACACACGATAGAACAGACACAACCGAGCAACCCATCACCAAGAGGAATCATAAAGACACACAGAGCCACGCACACCCACACCCACACGATAGAACAGACACACACCGAGTCATAAAGACACACAGAGCCACGCACACCCACACGATAGAACAGACACACACCGAGTTATAAAGACACACAGAGCCACGCACACCCACACGATAGAACAGACACACACCGAGTCATAAAGACACACAGAGCCACGCACACCCACACGATAGAACAGACACACACCGAGTCATAAAGACACACAGAGCCACGCACACCCCACACACACACGATAGAACAGACATAAGCCGAGTCATAAAGACACACAGAGCCACGCACACCCACACCCACACGATAGAACAGACACACACCGAGTCATAAAGACACACAGAGCCACGCACACCCACACACACACACGATAGAACAGACACAAGCCGAGTCATAAAGACACACAGAGCCACGCACACCCACACACACACACGATAGAACAGACACAAGCAGAGTCATAAAGACACACAGAGCCACGCACACCCACACCCACACGATAGAACCGACAAACACCGAGTCATAAAGACACACAGAGCCACGCACACCCACACACACACACGATAGAACAGACACAAGCCGAGTCATAAAGACACACAGAGCCACGCACACCCACACCCACACGATAGAACAGACACACACCGAGTCATAAAGACACACAGAGCCACGCACACCCACACACACACACGATAGAACAGACACAAGCCGAGTCATAAAGACACAGAGAGCCACGCACACCCACACCCACACGATAGAACAGACACACACCGAGTCATAAAGACACACAGAGCCACGCACACCCACACCCACACGATAGAACAGACACAAGCCGAGTCATAAAGACACACAGAGCCACGCACACCCACACCCACACGATAGAACAGACAAACACCGAGTCATAAAGACACACAGAGCCACGCACACCCACACACACACACGATAGAACAGACACAAGCCGAGTCATAAAGACACACAGAGCCACGCACACCCACACCCACACGATAGAACAGACACACACCGAGTCATAAAGACACACAGAGCCATTCACACCCACACGATAGAACAGACACACACCAAGTCATAAAGACACACAGAGCCACGCACACCCACACGATAGAACAGACACACACCGAGTCATAAAGACACACAGAGCCACGCACACCCACACCCACACCCACACGATAGAACAGACACAAGCCGAGTCATAAAGACACACAGAGCCACGCACACACACACGATAGAACAGACACACACGAGTCATAAAGACACACAGAGCCACGCACACCCACACGATAGAACAGACACACACCGAGTCATAAAGACACACAGAGCCACGCACACACACACGATAGAACAGACACACACCGAGTCATAAAGACACACAGAGCCACGCACACCCACACGATAGAACAGACACACACCGAGTCATAAAGACACACAGAGCCACGCACACCCACACGATAGAACAGACACACACCGAGTCATAAAGACACACAGAGCCACGCAAACCCACACGATAGAACAGACACACACCGAGTCATAAAGACACACAGAGCCACGCACACCCACACGATAGAACAGACACACACCGAGTCATAAAGACACACAGAGCCACGCACACCCACACGATAGAACAGACACACGCCGAGTCATAAAGACACACAGAGCCACGCACACCCACACACACACACGATAGAACAGACATAAGCCGAGTCATAAAGACACACAGAGCCACGCACACCCACACCCACACGATAGAACAGACACACACCGAGTCATAAAGACACACAGAGCCACGCACACCCCACACACACACGATAGAACAGACACAAGCCGAGTCATAAAGACACACAGAGCCACGCACACCACACACACACACGATAGAACAGACACAAGCCGAGTCATAAAGACACACAGAGCCACGCACACCCACACCCACACGATAGAACAGACAAACACCGAGTCATAAAGACACACAGAGCCACGCACACCCACACACACACACGATAGAACAGACACAAGCCGAGTCATAAAGACACACAGAGCCACGCACACCCACACCCACACGATAGAACAGACACACACCGAGTCATAAAGACACACAGAGCCACACACACACACACACGATAGAACAGACACACACCGAGTCATAAAGACACACAGAGCCACGCACACCCACACCCACACGATAGAACAGACACACACCGAGTCATAAAGACACACAGAGCCACGCACACCCACACACACACACGATAGAACAGACACAAGCCGAGTCATAAAGACACACAGAGCCACGCACACCCACACCCACACGATAGAACAGACACACACCGAGTCATAAAGACACACAGAGCCACGCACACCCACACCCACACGATAGAACAGACACAAGCCGAGTCATAAAGACACACAGAGCCACGCACACCCACACCCACACGATAGAACAGACAAACACCGAGTCATAAAGACACACAGAGCCACGCACACCCACACACACACACGATAGAACAGACACAAGCCGAGTCATAAAGACACACAGAGCCACGCACACCCACACGATAGAACAGACACACACCGAATCATAAAGACACACAGAGCCACGCACACCCACACGATAGAACAGACACACACCGAGTCATAAAGACACACAGAGCCACGCACACCCACACCCACACCCACACGATAGAACAGACACACACCGAGTCATAAAGACACACAGAGCCAAGCACACCCACACGATAGAACAGACAGACACACCGAGTCATAAAGACACACAGAGCCACGCAAACCCACACGATAGAACAGACACACACCGAGTCATAAAGACACACAGAGCCACGCACACCCACACGATAGAACAGACACACACCGAGTCATAAAGACACACAGAGCCACGCACACCCACACGATAGAACAGACACACACCGAGTCATAAAGACACACAGAGCCACGCACACCCACACACACACACGATAGAACAGACATAAGCCGAGTCATAAAGACACACAGAGCCACGCACACCCACACCCACACGATAGAACAGACACACACCGAGTCATAAAGACACACAGAGCCATGCACACCCACACACACACACGATAGAACAGACACAAGCCGAGTCATAAAGACACACAGAGCCACGCACACCACACACACACACGATAGAACAGACACAACCGAGTCATAAAGACACACAGAGCCACGCACACCCACACCCACACGATAGAACAGACAAACACCGAGTCATAAAGACACACAGAGCCACGCACACCCACACACACACACACGATAGAACAGACACAAGCCGAGTCATAAAGACACACAGAGCCACGCACACCCACACCCACACGATAGAACAGACACACACCGAGTCATAAAGACACACAGAGCCACGCACACCCACACACACACGATAGAACAGACACACACCGAGTCATAAAGACACACAGAGCCACGCACACCCACACGATAGAACAGACACACACCGAGTCATAAAGACACACAGAGCCACGCACACCCACACACACACACGATAGAACAGACACAAGCCGAGTCATAAAGACACACAGAGCCACGCACACCCACACCCACACGATAGAACAGACACACACCGAGTCATAAAGACACACAGAGCCACGCACACCCACACGATAGAACAGACACACACCGAGTTATAAAGACACACAGAGCCACGCACACCCACACGATAGAACAGACACACACCGAGTCATAAAGACACACAGAGCCACGCACACCCACACGATAGAACAGACACACACCGAGTCATAAAGACACACAGAGCCATGCACACCCACACACGCACACGATAGAACAGACACAAGCCGAGTCATAAAGACACACAGAGCCACGCACACCCACACACACACACGATAGAACAGACACAAGCCGAGTCATAAAAACACACAGAGCCACGTACACCCACACCCACACGATACAACAGACACACACCGAGTCATAAAGACACACAGAGCCACGCACACCCACACGATAGAACAGACACACACCGAGTCATAAAGACACACAGAGCCACGCACACCCACACACACACACGATAGAACAGACACAAGCCGAGTCATAAAGACACACAGAGCCACGCACACCCACACCCACACGATAGAACAGACACACACCGAGTCATAAAGACACACAGAGCCACGCACACCCACACGATAGAACAGACACACACCGAGTTATAAAGACACACAGAGCCACGCACACCCACACGATAGAACAGACACACACCGAGTCATAAAGACACACAGAGCCACGCACACCCACACGATAGAACAGACACACACCGAGTCATAAAGACACACAGAGCCACGCACACCCACACACGCACACGATAGAACAGACACAAGCCGAGTCATAAAGACACACAGAGCCACGCACACCCACACACACACATGATAGAACAGACACAAGCCGAGTCATAAAGACACACAGAGCCACGTACACCCACACCCACACGATAGAACAGACACACACCGAGTCATAAAGACACAAAGAGCCACGCACACCCACACACCCACACGATAGAACAGACACACACCGAGTCATAAAGACACACAGAGCCACGCACACCCACACGATAGAACAGACACACACCGAGTCATAAAGACACACAGAGCCACGCACACACACACACCCACACGATAGAACAGACACACACCAAGTCATAAAGACACACAGAGCCACGCACACCCACACACCCACACGATAGAACAGACACACACCGAGTCATAAAGACACACAGAGCCACGCACACCCACACGATAGAACAGACACACACCGAGTCATAAAGACACACAGAGCCACGCACACCCACACACACACACGATAGAACAGACACAAGCCGAGTCATAAAGACACACAGAGCCACGCACACCCACACACACACACGATAGAACAGACACACACCGAGTCATAAAGACACACAGAGCCACGCACACCCACACGATAGAACAGACACACACCGAGTCATAAAGACACACAGAGCCACGCACACCCACACACACACACGATAGAACAGACACAAGCCGAGTCATAAAGACACACAGAGCCACGCACACCCACACCCACACGATAGAACAGACACACACCGAGTCATAAAGACACACAGAGCCACGCACACCCACACACACACGATAGAACAGACACACACCGAGTCATAAAGACACACAGAGCCACGCACACCCACACGATAGAACAGACACACACCGAGTCATAAAGACACACAGAGCCACGCACACCCACACACACACACGATAGAACAGACACAAGCCGAGTCATAAAGACACACAGAGCCACGCACACCCACACCCACACGATAGAACAGACACACACCGAGTCATAAAGACACACAGAGCCACGCACACCCACACGATAGAACAGACACACACCGAGTTATAAAGACACACAGAGCCACGCACACCCACACGATAGAACAGACACACACCGAGTCATAAAGACACACAGAGCCACGCACACCCACACGATAGAACAGACACACACCGAGTCATAAAGACACACAGAGCCACGCACACCCACACACGCACACGATAGAACAGACACAAGCCGAGTCATAAAGACACACAGAGCCACGCACACCCACACACACACACGATAGAACAGACACAAGCCGAGTCATAAAACACACAGAGCCACGTACACCCACACCCACACGATACAACAGACACACACCGAGTCATAAAGACACACAGAGCCACGCACACCCACACGATAGAACAGACACACACCGAGTCATAAAGACACACAGAGCCACGCACACCCACACACACACACGATAGAACAGACACAAGCCGAGTCATAAAGACACACAGAGCCACGCACACCCACACCCACACGATAGAACAGACACACACCGAGTCATAAAGACACACAGAGCCACGCACACCCACACGATAGAACAGACACACACCGAGTTATAAAGACACACAGAGCCACGCACACCCACACGATAGAACAGACACACACCGAGTCATAAAGACACACAGAGCCACGCACACCCACACGATAGAACAGACACACACCGAGTCATAAAGACACACAGAGCCACGCACACCCACACACGCACACGATAGAACAGACACAAGCCGAGTCATAAAGACACAAAGAGCCACGCACACCCACACACCCACACGATAGAACAGACACACACCGAGTCATAAAGACACACAGAGCCACGCACACCCACACGATAGAACAGACACACACCGAGTCATAAAGACACACAGAGCCACGCACACACACACACCCACACGATAGAACAGACACAAGCCGAGTCATAAAGACACACAGAGCCACACAGAGCCACGCACACCCACACACCCACACGATAGAACAGACACACACCGAGTCATAAAGACACACAGAGCCACGCACACACACACGATAGAACAGACACACACCAAGTCATAAAGACACACAGAGCCACGCACGCACACCCACACGATAGAACAGACACACACCGAGTCATAAAGACACACAGAGCCACACACACCCACACAATAGAACAGACACACACAGAGTCATAAAGACACACAGAGCCACGCACACCCACACGATAGAACAGACACACACCGAGTCATAAAGACACACAGAGCCACGCACACCCACACGATAGAACAGACACACACCGAGTCATAAAGACACAAAGAGCCACGCACACCCACTCACACACACGATAGAACAGACACAAGCCGAGTCATAAAGACACACAGAGCCACGCACACCCACACCCACACGATAGAACAGACACACACCGAGTCATAAAGACACACAGAGCCACGCACACCCACACACCCACACGATAGAACAGACACACACCGAGTCATAAAGACACACAGAGCCACGCACACCCACACACACACACAATAGAACAGACACAAGCCGAGTCATAAAGACACACAGAGCCACGCACACCCAAACACACACACACGATAGAACAGACACAAGCCGAGTCATAAAGACACACAGAGCCACGCACACACACACGATAGAACAGACACACACCGAGTCATAAAGACACACAGAGCCACGCACACCCACACGATAGAACAGACACACACCGAGTCATAAAGACACACAGAGCCACGCACACCCACACGATAGAACAGACACACACCGAGTCATAAAGACACACAGAGCCACGCACACCCACACGATAGAACAGACACACACCGAGTCATAAAGACACACAGAGCCACGCACACCCACACCCACACGATAGAACAGACACACACCGAGTCATAAAGACACACAGAGCCACGCACACCCACACACACACACGATAGAACAGACACAAGCCGAGTCATAAAGACACACAGAGCCACGCACACCCACACACACACACGATAGAACAGACACACACCGAGTCATAAAGACACACAGAGCCACGCACACCCACACGATAGAACAGACACACACCGAGTCATAAAGACACACAGAGCCACGCACACCCACACACACACACGATAGAACAGACACAAGCCGAGTCATAAAGACACACAGAGCCACGCACACCCACACACACACACGATAGAACAGACACACACCGAGTCATAAAGACACACAGAGCCACGCACACCCACACGATAGAACAGACACACACCGAGTCATAAAGACACACAGAGCCACGCACACACACACACCCACACGATAGAACAGACACACACCGAGTCATAAAGACACACAGAGCCACGCACACACACACACCCACACGATAGAACAGACACACACCAAGTCATAAAGACACACAGAGCCACGCACACCCACACACCCACACGATAGAACAGACACACACCGAGTCATAAAGACACACAGAGCCACGCACACCCACACGATAGAACAGACACACACCGAGTCATAAAGACACACAGAGCCACGCACACCCACACGATAGAACAGACACACACCGAGTCATAAAGACACACAGAGCCACGCACACCCACACACACACACGATAGAACAGACACAAGCCGAGTCATAAAGACACAAGAGCCACACAGAGCCACGCACACCCACACACCCACACGATAGAACAGACACACACCGAGTCATAAAGACACACAGAGCCACGCACACCCACACGATAGAACAGACACACACCGAGTCATAAAGACACACAGAGCCACGCACACCCACACACACACACAATAGAACAGACACAACCGAGTCATAAAGACACACAGAGCCACGCACACCCAAACACACACACACGATAGAACAGACACAACCGAGTCATAAAGACACACAGAGCCACGCACACACACACGATAGAACAGACACACACCGAGTCATAAAGACACACAGAGCCACGCACACCCACACGATAGAACAGACACACACCGAGTCATAAAGACACACAGAGCCACGCACACCCACACGATAGAACAGACACACACCGAGTCATAAAGACACAAAGAGCCACGCACACCCACACACACACGATAGAACAGACACACACCGAGTCATAAAGACACAAAGAGCCACGCACACCCACACCCACACGATAGAACAGACACACACCGAGTCATAAAGACACACAGAGCCACGCACACACACCCACACGATAGAACAGACACACACCGAGTCATAAAGACACACAGAGCCACGCACACCCACACACACACACGATAGAACAGACACAAGCCGAGTCATAAAGACACACAGAGCCACGCACACCCACACACACACACGATAGAACAGACACACACCGAGTCATAAAGACACACAGAGCCACGCACACCCACACGATAGAACAGACACACACCGAGTCATAAAGACACACAGAGCCACGCACACCCACACGATAGAACAGACACACACCGAGTCATAAAGACACACAGAGCCACGCACACCCACACGATAGAACAGACACACACCGAGTCATAAAGACACAAAGAGCCACGCACACCCACTCACACACACGATAGAACAGACACAAGCCGAGTCATAAAGACACACAGAGCCACGCACACCCACACCCACACGATAGAACAGACACACACCGAGTCATAAAGACACACAGAGCCACGCACACCCACACACCCACACGATAGAACAGACACATACCGAGTCATAAAGACACACAGAGCCACGCACACCCACACACACACACACAATAGAACAGACACAAGCCGAGTCATAAAGACACACAGAGCCACGCACACCCAAACACACACACACGATAGAACAGACACAAGCCGAGTCATAAAGACACACAGAGCCACGCACACCCACACCCACACGATAGAACAGACACACACCGAGTCATAAAGACACACAGAGCCACGCACACCCACACACACACACGATAGAACAGACACACACCGAGTCATAAAGACACACAGAGCCACGCACACCCACACACACACACGATAGAACAGACACAAGCCGAGTCATAAAGACACACAGTACCATGCACACCCACACACCCACACGATAGAACAGACACAAGCCGAGTCATAAAGACACACAGAGCCACGCACACCCACACGATAGAACAGACACACACCGAGTCATAAAGACACACAGAGCCACGCACACCCACACGATAGAACAGACACACACCGAGTCATAAAGACACACAGAGCCACGCACACCCACACGATAGAACAGACACACACCGAGTCATAAAGACACACAGAGCCACGCACACCCACACGATAGAACAGACACACACCGAGTCATAAAGACACACAGAGCCACGCACACCCACACGATAGAACAGACACACACCGAGTCATAAAGACACACAGAGCCACGCACACCCACGCACACACACGATAGAACAGACACACACCGAGTCATAAAGACACACAGAGCCACGCACACCCACACACACACACGATAGAACAGACACAAGCCGAGTCATAAAGACACACAGAGCCATGCACACCCACACAATAAAGCACAGGTGCATACCCCAAGTCACACACACACACACACACACACACACACACACACACACACACACACACACACACACACACACACACACACACACACACACACACACCATAATATAGACACAGCAGGTCCCTTCCCCTTCAACTCTTCTTACTGCCCCCTCCCTCAACCCCCAACACCCTACCGCTTATTAGATCGCTGTCATGACACTACTGCTCTCTCTGTACCCACCTCTTTCTCTCTCTCTCTCCCCCTCCCTCTCTCTCCTCCTCCCTCTCTCTCCATCTCTCTCTCTTTCCCTCTGTCTCTCTCTTTCCCTCTGTCTCTCTCTTTCCCTCTCTCTCCATCTCTCTCACTGTCCCTCTGTCTCTCTCGTTCCCTCTCTCTCTCTCTCTTTCCCTTTGACGGGATGTCAATGGTGTTGGCTATGCTTATGAGTGCCTCTTTAACTCGAGGGGCCTAGAGAAATACTGTACCGCAAGGGAGAGAGAGCGAGAGAGAGATGGAAGTGACAGAGCATGGGGGATGCTTTGAGCCACCTGTATATTGAAATTGCAGCGCTAATGTTTTACAAGGAAATTCAGAGTGCTTTTCATTTTTTTAAATTGCTTTTTACATCAAGTTTTTATTATTTCAATTCAATAAACATATTTTTAAAGCCCCCCACCCCCACCCCACCGGCAGCCTGATAACATGTCAAATCAATCATGTAAAAACAAATACACACATATTACATAGTAAATCTACTGAACAATACATCATAAAGCCTCAGAAATAGTGGGATACAAATTAGGGATACAAATTAGGGATACAGATTCATGGATGTAAAGGCCCGTTGGTTAAGCGTTCAGAAATATCTGCTGCTACTTTTTTCAATGTCTATTGTGGACACCTTGGCCCTGTGGATCCTGGCCGTGGAGAGCTCCATAAGGACAATTTCCTTAAATGTGAGGTTAGGGGAATGTTTGGCCCAGCGTCGTCCAGGTTAGGGAGGGTTTGGCCCAGCGTTGTCCAGGTTAGGGAGAGTTTGGCCCAGCGTTGTCCCGGTTAGGGAGGGTTTGGCCCAGCATTGTCCAGGTTAGGAGAATGTTTGGCCCAGCGTCGTCCAGGTTAGGGAGGGTTTAGCCCAGCGTTGTCCAGGTTAGAGGAATGTTTGGCCCAGTGTCGTCCAGGTTAGGGAGGATTTAGCCCAACATTGTCCATGTTAGGGGAATGTTTGGCCTAACGTCGTCCAGGTTAGGGAGGGTTTAGCCCAACGTTGTCCAGGTTAGGGAGGGTTTGGCCCAGCATCGTCCAGGTTAGGGGAGGGTTTGGCCCAGCGTTGTCCAGGTTAGGGAGGGTTTGGCCCAGCGTCGTCCAGGTTAGGGGAGGATTTAGCCCAGCGTTGTCCAGGTTAGAGGAATGTTTGGCCCAGCGTCATCCAGGTTAGGGAGGGTTTAGCCCAGCGTTGTCCAGGTTAGGGAGGGTTTGGTCCAGCGTCGTCCAGGTTAGGGAGGGTTTGGCCCAGCGTTGCCCAGGTTAGGGAGTTTGGCCCAGCATTGTCCAGGTTAGGGAGGGTTTGGCCCAGCGTTGTCCAGGTTAGGGAGGGTTTGGCCCAGCGTAGTCCAGGTTAGGGGAGGGTTTGGCCCAGCATCGTCCAGGTTAAGGGAGGGTTTGGTCCAGCGTCGTCCAGGTTAGGGAGGGTTTGGCCCAGCGTTGCCCAGGTTAGGGAGAGTTTGGCCCAGCGTTGTCCAGGTTAGGGAGGGTTTGGCCCAGCGTCGTCCAGGTTAGGGAGGGTTTGACCCAGCGTCGTCCAGGTTAGGGGAGGAATTGGCCCAGTGTCATCCAGTTTAGGGGAATGTTTGACCCAGCGTCATCCACGTTAGGGGAGGGTTTGACCCAGCGTCGTCCAGGTTAGGGGAGGGTTTGGCCCAGTGTCATCCAGTTTAGGGGAATGTTTGACCCAGCGTCGTCCAGGTTAGGGGAGGGTTTGGCCCAGCGTCATCCAGTTTAGGGAGGGTTTGTGGATTGGTAAATGGAACAGAATGGGTAGTGCCTATAGATATACATCCTGGTTGTATGGTAAATGGATTAGAATGGGTAGTGCCTATCGATATACATCCTGGTTGTATGGTAAATGGTAAATGGATCAGAATGGGTAGTACCTATAGATATACATCCTGGTTGTATGGTAAATGGTAAATGGATCAGAATGGGTAGTACCTATAGATATACATCCTGGTTGTATGGTAAATGGATTAGAATGGGTAGTACCTGTAGATATACATCCTGGTAGTATGGTAAATGGATTAGAATGGGTAGTACCAGTAGATATACATCCTGGTTGTATGGTAAATGGATTAGAATGGGTAGTACCTGTAGATATACATCCTGGTTGTATGGTAAATGGATTAGAATGGGTAGTACCTGTAGATATACATCCTGGTTGTATGGTAAATGGATTAGAATGGGTAGTACCTGTAGATATACATCCTGGTTGTATGGTAAATGGATTAGAATGGGTAGTACCTGTAGATATATATCCTGGTTGTATGGTAAATGGATTAGAATGGGTAGTACCTGTAGATATACATCCTGGTTGTATGGTAAAGGGATTAGAATGGGTAGTACCTGTAGATATACATCCTGGTAGTATGGTAAATGGTAAATGGATTAGAATGGGTAGTACCTGTAGATATACATCCTGTTTGTATGGTAAATGGATTAGAATGGGTAGTACCTATAGATATACATCCTGGTAGTATGGTAAATGGTAAATGGATTAGAATGGGTAGTACCTGTAGATATACATCCTGGTAAATGGTAAATGGATTACAAAGGGTAGTACCTGTAGATATACATGCTGGTTGTATGGTAAATGGATTAGAATGGGTAGTACCTGTAGATATACATCCTGGTAAATGGTAAATGGATTACAAAGGGTAGTACCTGTAGATATACATGCTGGTTGTATGGTAAATGGATTAGAATGGGTAGTACCTATAGATATACATCCTGGTAAATGGTAAATGGATTAGAATGGGTAGTACCTGTAGATATACATGCTGGTTGTATGGTAAATGGATTAGAATGGGTAGTACTTGTAGATATACATCCTGGTTGTATGGTAAATGGATTAGAATGGGTAGTACCTGTAGATATACATCCTGGTTGCATGGTAAATGGTAAATGGATTAGAATGGGTAGTACCTGTAGATATACATCCTGGTATTAGATATACATCCTGTACTGGGTTCATTATGATCTTTGGTACTGTAGTGTCTTTGTGTTAGCTACTGTACTGGGTTCATTATGATCTTTGGTACTGTAGTATCTTTGTGTTATCTACTGTACTGGGTTCATTCTGATCTTTGGTACTGTAGTGTCTTTGTGTTAGCTACTGTACTGGGTTCATTAGGATCTTTGGTACTGTAGTATCTTTGTGTTAGCTACTGTACTGGGTTCATTCTGGTCTTTGGTACTATAGTATCTTTGTGTTAGCTACTGTACTGGGTTCATTCTGATCTTTGGTACTGTAGTGTCTTTGTGTTAGCTACTGGACTGGGTTCATTATGATCTTCGGTACTGTAGTATCTTTGTGTTAGCTACTGTACTGGGTTCATTCGGATCTTTGGTACTGTAGTGTCTTTGTGTTAGTACTGTACTGGGTTCATTCTGGTCTTTGGTACTGTAGTATCTTTGTGTTAGCTACTGGACTGGGTTCATTATGATCTTTGGTACCGTAGTGTCTTTGTGTTAGCTACTGTACTGGGTTCATTCTGATCTTTGGTACTGTAGTGTCTTTGTGTTAGCTACTGTACTGGGTTCATTCTGGTCTTTGGTACTGTAGTATCTTTGTGTTAGCTACTGTACTGGGTTCATTCTGATCTTTGGTACTGTAGTATCTTTGTTTGCTACTGTACTGGGTTCATTCTGATCTTTGGTACTGTAGTGTCTTTGTGTTAGCTACTGTACTGGGTTCATTATGATCTTTGGTACTGTAGTATATTTGTGTTAGCTACTGTACTGGGTTCATTCTGGTCTTTGGTACTGTAGTATCTTTGTGTTAGCTACTGTACTGGGTTCATTCTGATCTTTGGTACTGTAGTGTCTTTGTGTTAGCTACTGTACTGGGTTCATTCTGGTCTTTTACTGTAGTATCTTTGTGTTAATTACTGTACTGGGTTCATTCTGGTATTTGGTAGTTAGTATCTTTGTGTTAGCTACTGGACTGGGTTCATTATGATCTTCGGTACTGTAGTATCTTTGTGTTAGCTACTGTACTGGGTTCATTCGGATCTTTGGTACTGTAGTGTCTTTGTGTTAGCTACTGTACTGGGTTCATTCTGGTCTTTGGTACTGTAGTATCTTTGTGTTAGCTACTGTACTGGGTTCATTCTGATCTTTGGTACTGTAGTGTCTTTGTGTTAGCTACTGTACTGGGTTCATTCTGGTCTTTGGTACTGTAGTGTCTTTGTGTTAGCTACTGTACTGGGTTCATTCTGGTCTTTGGTACTGTAGTATCTTTGTGTTAGCTACTGGACTGGGTTCATTATGATCTTTGGTACTGTAGTATCTTTGTGTTAGCTACTGGACTGGGTTCATTCTGATCTTTGGTACTGTAGTGTCTTTGTGTTAGCTACTGTACTGGGTTCATTCTGGTCTTTGGTACTGTAGTGTCTTTGTGTTCGCTACTGTACTGGGTTCATTCTGGTCTTTGGTACTGTAGTATCTTTGTGTTAGCTACTGGACTGGGTTCATTATGATCTTTGGTACCGTAGTGTCTTTGTGTTAGCTACTGTACTGGGTTCATTCTGGTCGTTGGTACTGTAGTATCTTTGTGTTAGCTACTGGACTGGGTTCATTCTGATCTTTGGTACTGTAGTGTCTTTGTGTTAGCTACTGTACTGGGTTCATTCTGGTCTTTGGTACTGTAGTATCTTTGTGTTAGCTACTGTACTGGGTTCATTCTGATCTTTGGTACTGTAGTATCTTTGTGTTAGCTACTGTACTGGGTTCATTCTGGTCTTTGGTACTGTAGTGTCTTTGTGTTAGCTACAGTACTGGGTTCATTCTTGTCTTTGGTACTGTAGTATCTTTGTGTTAGCTACTGGACTGGGTTCATTATGATCTTTGGTACTGTAGTATCTTTGTGTTAGCTACTGTACTGGGTTCATTCTGGTCTTTGGTACTATAGTATCTTTGTGTTAGCTACTGGACTGGGTTCATTCTGGTCTTTGGTACTGTAGTATCTTTGTGTTAGCTACTGTACTGGGTTCATTCTGGTCTTTGGTACTGTAGTGTCTTTGTGTTAGCTACTGTACTGGGTTCATTCTGGTCTTTGGTACTGTAGTGTCTTTGTGTTAGCTACTGTACTGGGTTCATTCTGATCTTTGGTACTGTAGTGTCTTTGTGTTAGCTACTGTACTGGGTTCATTATGATCTTTGGTACTGTAGTATCTTTGTGTTAGCTACTGTACTGGGTTCATTATGATCTTTGGTACTGTAGTATCTTTGTGTTAGTTTTCCTGATTTGTTTGCTTTCTCTCTCTTTATCCATTCCCCTTTGGCCTGAGTCTCCTGATTCATTCTTCTGTGTGTGTGTGTGTGTGTGTGTGTGTGTGTGTGTGTGTGTGTGTGTGTGTGTGTGTGTGTGTGTGTGTGTGTGTGTGTGTGTGTGTGTGTGTGTGTGTGTGTGTGTGTGTGTGTGTGTGTGTGTGTGTGTGTGCTTGTATTTGAGGGAAAGAGCTTGTAGAGTGGCAGTTGGATATGATCAAATTTATATTCCATGCAGGTTTATGTGTATGTGTGTGTGTTTTTTATTTCTCTCCTATATTGATTTTTATTTTTCATTTTTTACAACACTCCCCTGAGACAGAGAGAATGGGAGAGGCAGAGAGAGAGAAAGAAAGAAAGAAAATGAGTGAGAGAGATAGATAGATAGAGAGAGAGAGATGCATTACGGAGTGTGTGTACGTGCTTTTGTGTGTGTGTGTATGTGTGTGAATGTGAGCGAGGAGCACTCTTGTGTAGCGTACACACCGGCGCTTTGACATCACATCTGAGTAATAACAAGCCAGGGAGGCCATTTAAATCATAAAAGCCTCACTGTGGTATTGTTTGCCCCCAGGTGTCGCGGCCGACCCTGTTCAAGTTAGACGCGGCAACATTAAGTGCATTAAAGGAATATTAAATATTAACATTATCTGTGTGGATACAGGGTATTTTTTCTCTCTCTCCCACTGCTCTCTCTCTGTCTCTCTCTCTCTCTTTCCCACTGCTCTCTCTCTCTCTGTTTCTCTGTCTCTCTACACTGCTCTGTCTCTGTCTCTCTCTCTCCCACTGCTCTCAATCTGTTTCTCTGTCTGTCTCTGTCTCTCTCTCTTCCCTGCTCTGTCTCTCTCTCTCCACTGCTCTGTCTCTGTCCTACTCCTCTCATATGTTTCTCTTTTCTATTTCTCTCTCTCTTTGATGTCTTTATTTCTCTCTCGCTCTCTCCCTGTCTGTCTGTCTTGTCTGTCTTGTCTGTCTCTCTCTCTCCCCCATCTCTCTCCCCCCATCTCCCCCCCCTCTCTCCCCCATCTCTCTCCCCCCCATCTCTCTCCCCCATCTCTCTCCCCCATCTCTCTCCCCCATCTCTCTCCCCCCATCTCTCTCCCCCATCTCTCTCCCCCCATCTCTCTCCCCCCATCTCTCTCCCCCATCTCTCCCCCCATCTCTCTCCCCCATCTCTCTCTCCCCCATCTCTCTCTCCCCATCTCTCTCTCCCCCATCTCTCTCCCCCATCTCTCTCTCCCCCATCTCTCTCCCCATCTCTCTCCCCCATCTCTCTCCCCCATCTCTCTCTCCCCCATCTCTCTCTCCCCCATCTCTCTCTCCCCCATCTCTCTCTCCCCCATCCCCCATCTCTCTCTCCCTTTCCACCTCTCTAATGGAAGAAGGGGATAAAACAAGGGCCATATAAAACGTGTGAAGCGCGTGGGCATGTTCTTATTTACTAGCGTGTCTCTCCAGACGGCCCCTCTGTCTCAGAATTCAATCTCATCCTGTTGAGGGAAGCGTGGCAGTGTACTGTATCCTAGCAGGCACCGCTGAATACATTCAAACTGGAAAACACAGGGATCCCACATCCCATTTTGTCGCCGCCGGCCATAGCGGGGTCATGTTCAGTTCAGTTTCCTGAATATAAACGCTGACGCACCGCTGACGCACCACGGACAGCTTAGTAATGCATTAATAAAGGAATCACCTTGACTCAAACACTCATGTGTCATCATATAACAGGAGACCGGTGAGCGCATCCATTGTGGTGGGCATTGCAAGGTTTTGTGGGCGATGAAGAGAGGAAGAGCGGGAGGGAGGAAGAAGATGAGACAAACTGTTCTCTGTACACTTTCCTCAGGTAATAGAGGAGCTAGTGTTGGAATCAAAAGAGAGGACAGGTCACTCTGTACTCCACAGATACAGTCTCCCTGGCAACAAGTAAAATGTTTCTGATTTGCGTGGGTCCTCCAGTGGCATGCTTGGAGAGAAGGAAGAAGGAGAGAGATTGAGAAAGAGAGAGACAGAGAGGGAGAGACAAAGAGAGAGAGAAAGAGATCATGAACTAGAGAGACACACGAGAGGAAAATAAAAACAGTCTGAAAACGAGAGAAAGAGAGGTACACCTACAGCTCTTCTCTTGGCAGTAATACTGTAGAGTACTTTATCACTGACCTCAACCCAGAGTCTCTCAGAGTGTACAGTCAGCCCACTGACACCCCTATCAGATCACAGCAAAATCACAGTCTACTTGGACAGAGCAATACTCTCTCTCTCTCTATGTGTCTCTCTCTCTCCACTGCTCTCTCTCTCACACTGCTCTCTCTGTCTCTCTCTCACACACTGCTCTCTCTGTCTCTCTCTCTCTCTCTCTCTCACACTGCTCTCTCTGTCTCTCTCTCACACTGCTCTCTCTGTCTCTCTCTCTGTCTCTCTCTCACACTGCTCTCTCTCTCTGTCTCTCTCTCTCTCTCTCTCACTGCTCTCTCTGTCTCTCTCTCTCTCTCTCTCTCTCTCTCACACTGCTCTCTCTGTCTCTCTCTGCTCTCTCTCTCTGTCTCTCTCTCTCTCTCTCTCACTGCTCTCTCTGTCTCTGTCTCACACTGCTCTCTCTGTCTCTCTCTCTCTCTCTCTCTCTCACACTGCTCTCTCTGTCTCTCTCTCACACTGCTCTCTCTGTCTCTCTCTCTGTCTCTCTCTCACACTGCTCTCTCTGTCTCTCTCTCTCTCTCTCTCACACTGCTCTCTCTGTCTCTCTCTCTCTCTCTCTCTCTCTCACACACTGCTCTCTCTGTCTCTCTCTCTCTCTCTCACACTGCTCTCTCTCTCTCTCTCTCACACTGCTCTCTCTGTCTCTCTCTCTCTCTCTCTCTCTCTCTCACTGCTCTCTCTGTCTCTCTCTCTCTCTCTCTCACACTGCTCTCTCTGTCTCTCTCTGTCTCTCTCTCTCACACTGCTCTCTCTGTCTCTCTCTCTTCCCCAATATTTGGAACCAAGAACTGATCACCCCAATCCACAAAAGTGGAGACAAATTTGACCCCAATAACTGCCATGGGATTTGCGTCAACAGCAACTTTGGGAAAATCCTCTGCATTATCATTAACAGCAGACTTGTACATTTCCACAGTGAAAACAATGTACTGAGCAAATGTCAAATTGGCTTTTTACCAAATTACCGTACAACAGACCATGTATTCACCCTGCACACCCTAATTGACAAACAAACAAACCAAAACAAAGGCAAAGTCTTCTCATGCTTTGTTGATTTCCAAAAAGCTTTTGACTCAATATGGCATGAAGGTCTTCTGTACAAATTGATGGAAAGTGGTGTTCGGGGAAAAACATACAACATTATAAAATCTATGTACACAAACAACAAGTGTGCAGTTAAACATGGCAAAAAACACACATTTCTTTCCACAGGGTCGTGGGGTGAGACAGGGATGCAGCTTAAGCCTCTTTAACAGATATATCAACGAATTGGCAAGGGCACTAGAACAGTCTGCAGCACCCAGACTCACCCTACTAGAATCTGAAGTCAAATGGGTACTGTTTGCTGATGATCTGGTGCTTCTGTCACCAACCAAGGAGGGCCTACAGCAGCACCTAGATCTTCTGCAGATTCTGTCTGACTTGGGCCGTGACAGTAAATCTCAGTAAGACAAAAATAATGTTCTTCCAAAAAAGGTCCAGTTGCCAAGACCGCAAATAGAAATTCCATCTAGACACCACTGCCCCAGAGCACACAAAAAACGATACATACTTCGGCCTAAACATCAGCTCCACAGGTTACTTCCACATAGCGGCAGCGTAACCTAGTGGTTAGAGCGTTGGACTAGTAACCGGAAGGTTGCGAGTTCAAACCCCCGAGCTGACAAGGTACAAATCTGTCGTTCTGCCCCTGAACAGGCAGTTAACCCCGTCCCAGGCCGTCATTGAAAATAAGAATGTGTTCTTAACTGACTTGCATGGTTAAATAAAGGTAAAATTAGAATTAAATAGCTGTGAACGATCTGAGAGACAAGGCAAGAAGGGCATTTTATGCCATCATAAGGAACATAAAATTCGACATACCAATTAGGATACGGCAAAAACAATTGAATCAGTTATGGAACCCATTGCCCTTTATGGTTGTGAGATCTGGGCTCCTCTCATCAACCAAGAATTCACAAATGGGACAAACACCAAATTAAGACTCTGCATGCAGAATTCTGCAAAAATATCCTCCGTGTACAACGTAAAACACCAAATGATGCATGCAGATTTTGATAAAGTACCATATCTACTGGGTGAAATACCACAGTGTGTCATCACAGCAGCATTTTTTTTTACCTGTTGCCACAAGAAAAGGGCAACCAGTGAAGAACAAACACTATTGTAAATACAACCCATATTTATGTTTATTTATTTCCCTTTTGTACTTTAACTCTTGGATATAATATGACAATTTAGGGGCTCCCAAGAGGCGCAGCAGTCTAAGGCACTGCTTCTTAGTGCTAGAGGCATCACTGACCCTGGTTCAATTCCAGGCTGTATTACAACCAGCTGTATGTAGGTGTCCCATAGCGCACAATTGGCCCAGCGTCGTCTGGGTTAGGTTTGAGTAGGCCATCATTGTAAAACATAATTGTTCTTAACTGACTTCCCTAGTTAAATAAATAAAACATTTGAAACCCAACCAGTAACATACATAATACCCAACCAGTAACATACATAATACCCAACCAGTAGCATACATAATACCCAACCACAATAACATACATAATACCAGTAACATACATAATACCCAACCACAATAACATACATAATACCAGTAACATACATAATACCCAACCACAATAACATACATAATACCCAACCAGTAACATACATAATACCCAACCACAATAACATACATAATACCCAACCAGTAGCATACATAATACCCAACCAGTAACATACATAATACCCAACCAGTAACATACATAATACCCAACCACAAGAACATACATAATACCCAACCACAATAACATACATAATACCCAACCAGTAGCACACATAATACCCAACCAGTAACATACATAATACCCAACCAGTAACATACATAATACCCAACCACAATAACATACAAACTACCCAACCAGTAACATACATAATACCCACCAGTAACATACATAATACCCAACCACAATAACATACATAATACCCAACCACAATAACATACATAATACCCAACTAGTAACATACATAATACCCAACCCAATAACATACATAATACCCAACCATAACATACATAATACCCAACCAGTAACATACATAATACCCAACCACAATAACATACATAATACCCAACCAGTAACATACATAATACCCAACCCAATAACATACATAATACCCAACCAGTAACATACATAATACCCAACCACAATAACATACATAATACCCAACCAGTAACATACATAATACCCAACCACAATAACATACATAATACCCAACCAGTAACATACATAATACCCAACCCAGTAACATACATAATACCCAACCAGTAACATACATAATACCCAACCAGTAACATACATAATACCCAACCACAATAACATACATAATACCCAACCAGTAACATACATAATACCCAACCAGTAACATACATAATACCCAACCAGTAACATACATAATACCCAACCAGTAGCATACATAATACCCAACCAGTAACATACATAATACCCAACCGGTAGCATACATAATACCCAACCAGTAACATACATATTACCCAACCGGTAGCATACATAATACCCAACCAGTAACATACATATTACCCAACCACAATAACATACATAATACCCAACCAGTAGCATACATAATACCCAACCAGTAACATACATAATACCCAACCAGTAACATACATAATACCCAACCACAATAACATACATAATACCCAACCAGTAGCATACATAATACCCAACCAGTAACATACATAATACCCAACCAGTAACATACATAATACCCAACCACAATAACATACATAATACCCTACCACAATAACATACATAATACCCAACCAGTAACATACATATTACCCAACCACAATAACATACATAATACCCAACCAGTAACATACATAATACCCAACCAGTAACATACATAATACCCAACCACAAGAACATACATAATACCCAACCACAATAACATACATAATACCCAACCAGTAGCACACATAATACCCAACCAGTAACATACATAATACCCAACCAGTAACATACATAATACCCAACCACAATAACATACATAATACCCAACCAGTAACATACATAATACCCAACCAGTAACATACATAATACCCAACCACAATAACATACATAATACCCAACCACAATAACATACATAATACCCAACCAGTAACATACATAATACCCAACCAGTAACATACATAATACCCAACCAGTAGCATACATAATACCCAACCAGTAACATACATAATACCCAACCGGTAGCATACATAATACCCTACCAGTAACATACATAATACCGAACCATAATAACATACATAATACCCAACCAGTAACATACATAATACCCAACCACAATAACATACATAATACCCAACCAGTAACATACATAATACCCAACCACAATAACATACATAATACCCAACCAGTAGCATACATAATACCCAACCAGTAACATACATATTACCCAACCACAATAACATACATAATACCCAACCAGTAGCATACATAATACCCAACCAGTAACATACATAATACCCAACCAGTAACATACATAATACCCAACCAGTAGCATACATAATACCCAACCAGTAACATACATAATACCCAACCGGTAGCATACATAATACCCAACCAGTAACATACATATTACCCAACCGGTAGCATACATAATACCCAACCAGTAACATACATATTACCCAACCACAATAACATACATAATACCCAACCATAGCATACATAATACCCAACCAGTAACATACATAATACCCAACCAGTAACATACATAATACCCAACCACAATAACATATATAATACCCAACCAGTAGCATACATAATACCCAACCAGTAACATACATAATACCCAACCAGTAACATACATAATACCCAACCACAATAACATACATAATACCCAACCACAATAACATACATAATACCCAACCAGTAACATACATAATACCCAACCACAATAACATACATAATACCCAACCAGTAACATACATAATACCCAACCAGTAACATACATAATACCCAACCAGTAACATACATAATACCCAACCACAATAACATACATAATACCCAACCACAATAACATACATAATGCCCAACCAGTAACATACATAATACCCAACCACAATAACATACATAATACCCAACCACAATAACATACATAATACCCAACCAGTAACATACATAATACCCAACCAGTAACATACATAATACCCAACCAGTAACATACATAATACCCAACCACAATAACATACATAATACCCAACCACAATAACATACATAATACCCAACCACAATAACATACATAATACCCAACCACAATAACATACATAATACCCAACCAGTAACATACATAATACCCAACCACAATAACATACATAATACCCAACCAGTAGCATACATAATACCCAACCACAATAACATACATAATACCCAACCACAATAACATACATAATACCCAACCACAATAACATACATAATACCCAACCAGTAACATACATAATACCCAACCACAATAACATACATAATACCCAACCACAATAACATACATAATACCCAACCACAATAACATACATAATACCCAACCACAATAACATACATAATACCCAACCAGTAACATACATAATACCCAACCAGTAACATACATAATACCCAACCACAATAACATACATAATACCCAACCACAATAACATACATAATACCCAACCAGTAACATACATAATACCCAACCACAATAACATACATAATACCCAACCAGTAACATACATAATACCCAACCACAATAACATACATAATACCCAACCAGTAACATACATAATACCCAACCACAATAACATACATAATACCCAACCACAATAACATACATAGCACCCAACCAGTAACATACATAATACCCTACCACAATAACATACATAATACCCAACCAGTAACATACATAATACCCAACCACAATAACATACATAATACCCAACCAATAACATACATAATACCCAACCAGTAACATACATAATACCCAACCACAATAACATACATAATACCCAACCAGTAACATACATAATACCCACCACAATAACATACATAATACCCAACCACAGTAACAACATACATAATAATACCCAACACAATAACATACATAATACCCAACCACAATAACATACATAATACCCAACCAATAACATACATAATACCCAACCAGTAACATACATAATACCCAACCACAATAACATACATAATAACCAACCACAATAACATACATAATACCCAACCAGTAACATACATAATACCCTACCACAATAACATACATAATACCCAACCACAATAACATACATAATACCCAACCAGTAACATACATAATACCCAACCACAATAACATACATAATACCCAACCAGTACATACATAATACCTAACCACAATAACATACATAATACCCAACCACAATAACATACAGAATAACCAACCACAATAACAAACATAATACCCAACCAGTAACATACATAATACCCTACCACAATAACATACATAATACCCAACCAGTAACAAACATAATACCCAACCAGTAACATACATAATACCCAACCACAATAACATACATAATACCCAACCAGTAACATACATAATAACCCAACCACAACATACATACATAATACCCAACACAATAACATACATAATACCCAACCACAATAACATACATAATACCCAACCACAATAACATACATAATACCCACCACAATAACATACATAATACCCAACCAGTAACATACATAATACCCAACCACAATAACATACATAATACCCAACCAGTAACATACATAATACCCAACCAGTAACATACATAATACCCAACCACAATAACATACATAATACCCAACCAGTAACATACATAATACCCAACATAACATACATAATGCCCAACCAGTAACATACATAATACCCAACCCAATAACATACATAATACCCAACCAATAACATACATAATACCCAACCAGTAACATACATAATACCACAATAACATACATAACAACCATAACATACATAATACCCAACCACAATAACATACATAATACCCAACCATAACATACATAACACCCAACCACAATAACATACATAATACCCAACCACAATAACAAACATAATACCCAACCACAATAACATACATAATACCCAACCAGTAACATACATAATACCCAACCAGTAACATACATAATACCCAACCACAATAACATACATAATACCCAACCACAATAACATACATAGCACCCGACCAGTAACATACATAATACCCTACCACAATAACATACATAGTACCCAACCAGTAACATACATAACACCCAACCACAATAACATACATAATACCCAACCAGTAACATACATAATACCCAACCACAATAACATACATAATACCCAACCAGTAACATACATAATACCCAACCACAATAACATACATAATACCCAACCAGTAACATACATAATACCCAACCACAATAACATACAGAATAACCAACCACAATAACATACATAATACCCAACCAGTAACATACATAATACCTTACCACAATAACATACATAATACCCAACCACAATAACATACATAATACCCAACCAATAACATACATAATACCCAACCAGTAACATACATAATACCCAACCACAATAACATCTATAATAACCAACCACAATAACATGCATAATACCCAACCAGTAACATACATAATCCCCAACCACAATAACATACATAATAGTAACATACATAATACCCAACCCAGTAACATACATAATGCCCAACCACAATAACATACATAATACCCAACCACAATAACATACATAATACCCAACCACAATAACATACATAATACCCAACCAGTAACATACATAATGCCCTACCACAATAACATACATAATACCCAACCAGTAACATACATAATACCCAACCACAGTAATAACATACATAACCCCCAACAGTAACATACATAATAACCCAACCACATAACATACATAATACCCAACCACAATAACATACATAATACCCAACCACAATAACATACATAATACCCACCACAATAACATACATAATACCCAACCACAATAACATACATAATACCCAACCACAATAACATACATAATACCCAACCACAATAACATACATAATACCCAACCAGTAACATACATAATACCCAACAGTAACATAATACATAATAACATAACATACATAACCCAACCACAATAACATACATAATACCCAACCAGTAACATACATAATACCCAACCACAATAACATACATAATACCCAACCACAATAACATACATAATACCCAACCAGTAACATACATAATACCCCCAATAACATACATAACACCAGTAACATACATAATGCCCAACCAGTAACATACATAATACCCAACCACAATAACATACATAATACCCAACCACAATAACATACATAATACCCAACCACAATAACATACATAATGCCCAACCAGTAACATACATAATACCCAACCCAATAACATACATAATACCCAACCAGTAACATACATAATACCCAACCATAACATACATAATAATGCCCAACCACAATAACATACATAATACCCAACCACAATAACATACATAATACCCAACATACAATAACATACATAATAACCCAACCACAATAACATACATAATACCCAACCCAATAACATACATAATACCCAACCACAATAACATACATAATACCCAACCACAATAACATACATAATACCCAACCACAATAACATACATAATACCCAACCAGTAACATACATAACATACATAATACCCAACCACAATAACATACATAATACCCAACCACAATAACATACATAATGCCCAACCACAATAACATACATAATACCCACCAGTAACATACATAATACCCAACCACAATAACATACATAATACCCAACCACAATAACATACATAATACCCAACCACAATAACATACATAATGCCCAACCACAATAACCATAATACCCAACAATAACATACATAATACCCAACCAGTAACATACATAATACCCACCACAATAACATACATAATACCCAACCCAGTAACCATAATAACATACATACATAATGCCCAACCCAATAACATACATAATACCCAACCAACCATAACATACATAATACCCAACCACAATAACATACATAATACCCAACCAATAACATACATAATACCCAACCACAATAACATACATAATACCCAACCACAATAACATACATAATACCCAACCAGTAACATACAATAACATACATAATACCAACCAGTAACATACATAATACCCAACCACAATAACATACATAATACCCAACCAGTAACATACATAATACCCAACCACAATAACATACATAATACCCAACCAGTAACATACATAATACCCATACCCAATAACATACATAATACCCAACCACAATAACATACATAATACCCAACCAGTAACATACACATAATACCCAACCACAATAACATACATAATACCCAACCCAGTAACATACATAATACCCAACCAGTAACATACATAATACCCAACCACAATAACATACATAATACCCAACCACAATAACATACATAATACCCAACCACAATAACATACATAATACCCAACCAGTAACATACATAATGCCCAACCACAATAACATACATAATACCCAACCAATAACATACATACATACATACATAACCACAATAACATACATAATACCCAACCAGTAACATACATAATACCCAACCACAATAACATACATAATACCCAACCACAATAACATACATAATACCCAACCACAATAACATACATAATACCCAACCAGTAACATACAATAACATACATACATAACCCAACCAGTAACATACATAATACCCAACCACAATAACATACATAATACCCAACCACAATAACATACATAATACCCAACCAGTAACATACATAATACCCAACCACAATAACATACATAATACCCAACCACAATAACATACATAAACCATAACATACATAATGCCCTACCACAATAACCAATACCCACCATAACATACATAATACCCAACCAGTAACATACATAATACCCAACCACAATAACATACATAATACCCAACCAGTAACATACATAATACCCAACCACAATAACATACATAATACCCAACCACAATAACATACATAGCACCCAACCAGTAACATACATAATACCCTACCACAATAACATACATAATACCCAACCAGTAACATACATAATACCCAACCAGTAACAAACATAATAACCAACCACAATGACATACATAATACCCAACCACAATAACATACATAATACCCAACCAGTAACATACATAATACCCAACCAGTAACATACATAATACCCAACCACAATAACATACATAATACCCAACCAGTAACATACATAATACCCAACCAGTAACATACATAATACCCAACCACAATAACATACATAATACCCAACCAGTAACATACATAATACCCAACCAGTAACATACATAATGCCCAACAATAACATACATAATACCCAACCACAATAACATACATAATGCCCAACCCAGTAACATACATAATACCCAACCACAATAACATACATAATACCCAACCAGTAACATACATAACCCAACCACAATAACATACATAATACCCAACCAGTAACATACATAACACCCAACAATAACATACATAATACCCAACCACAATAACATACATAATAACATACATAATGCCCAACCACAATAACATACATAATGCCCAACCACAATAACATACATAATACCCAACCACAATAACATACATAATACCCAACCACAATAACATACATAATACCCAACCAGTAACATACATAATACCCAACCCAATAACATACATAATACCCAACCCAATAACATACATAATACCCAACATACATAATGCCCAACCAGTAACATACATAATACCACAATAACCATAATAACATAACATAATAACCCAACCACAATAACATACATAATACCCAACCAATAACATACATAATACCCAACCACAATAACATACATAATACCCAACCAATAACATACATAATACCCAACCACAATAACATACATAGTAACAGTAACATACATAATACCCAACCACAATAACATACATAATACCCAACCCAGTAACATACATAATACCCAACCACAATAACATACATAATACCCAACCAGTAACATACATAATGCCCAACCACAATAACATACATAATACCCAACACAATAACATACATAATACCCAACCAGTAACCCATAATGCCCAACAGTAACATACATAATGCCCAACCACAATAACATACATAATGCCCAACCAGTAACATACATAATACCCAACCACAATAACAGTAACATACATAATACCCAACCACAATAACATACATAATACCCAACCAGTAACATACATAATAACCCAACATACATAATACCCAATAACATACATAATACCCAACCAGTAACATACATAATACCCAACCACAATAACATACATAATACCCAACCAGTAACATACATAATACCCAACCCACAATAACATACATAATACCCAACCACAATAACATACATAATACCCAACCAGTAACATACACATAATACCCAACCACAATAACATACATAATACCCAACCAGTAACATACATAATACCCAACCACAATAACATACATAATACCCAACCACAATAACATACATAATATAACCAACCACAGTAACATACATAATGCCCAACCAGTAACATACATAATACCCAACCACAATAACATACATAATACCCAACCAGTAACATACATAATACCCAACCACAATAACATACATAATACAACCAACCATAATAACATACATAATACCCAACCACAATAACATACATAATACCCAACCAGTAACATACATAATACCCAACCACAATAACATACATAATACCCAACCAGTAACATACATAATACCATAATACCCACCAGTAACATACATAATACCCAACCACAATAACATACATAATACCCAACCAGTAACATACATAATACCCAACCACAATAACATACATAATACCCAACCACAATAACATACATAATACCCAACCAGTAACATACATAATACCCAACCCAGTAACATACATAATACCCAACCACAATAACATACATAATGCCCAACCACAATAACATACATAATACCCAACCAGTAACATACATAAACCCCACAATAACCAATAACAGTAACATACATAATACCCAACCACAATAACATACATAATACCCAACCAGTAACATACATAATACCCAACCACAATAACATACATAATACCCAACCAGTAACATACATAATACCCAACCAATAACATACATAATACCCAACCAATAACATACATAATACCCAACCACAATAACATACATAATACCCAACCAGTAACATACATAATACCCAACCATAACATACATAATACCCAACCACATAACATACATAATACCCAACCACAATAACATACATAATACCCACAATAACAACAACCAGTAACATACATAATACCCAACCACAGTAACATACATAATACCCAACCACAATAACATACATAATACCCAACCAGTAACATACATAATACCCAACCAATAACATACATAATACCCAACCACAATAACATACATAATACCCAACCAGTAACATACATAATACCCAACCACAATAACATACATAATGCCCACCCAATAACAACCAGTAACATACATAATACCCAACCAGTAACATACATAATGCCCACCACAATAACATACATAATGCCCAACCATAACATACATAATACCCACCACAATAACATACATAATGCCCTACCACAATAACATACATAATACCCAACCAATAACATACATAATACCCAACCAGTAACATACATAATACCCAACCACAATAACATACATAATACCCAACCAGTAACATACATAATGCCCAACCACAATAACATACATAATGCCCAACCACAATAACATACATAATACCCAACCCAATAACATACATAAACAGTAACATACATAATACCCTACCACAATAACATACATAATACCCAACCAAAATAACATACATAATACCCAACCAGTAACATACATAATACCCAACCACAATAACATACATAATACCCAACCAGTAACATACATAATACCCAACCACAATAACATACATAATACCCAACCACAATAACATACATAACACCCAACCAGTAACATACATAATACCCTACCACAATAACATACATAATACCCAACCACAATAACATACATAATACCCAACCACAATAACATACATAATACCCAACCAGTAACATACATAATACCCAACCACAATAACATACATAATACCCAACCAGTAACAAACATAATACCCAACCAGTAACATACATAATAACCAGCCACAATGACATACATAATACCCAACCAGTAACATACATAATACCCAACCACAATAACATACATAATACCCAACCAGTACATACATAATACCTAACCACAATAACATACATAATACCCAACCACAATAACATACATAATACCCTACCACAATAACATACATAATACCCTACCACAATAACATACATAATACCCAACCACAATAACATACATAATACCCAACCCAATAACATACATAATACCCACCATAACATACATAATACCCAACCCAATAACATACATACATACATAATACCCAACCACAATAACATACATAATACCCAACCAGTAACATACATAATACCCAACCACAATAACATACATAATACCCAACCACATAACATACATAATGCCCAACCACAATAACATACATAATGCCCAACCAGTAACATACATAATGCCCACCACAATAACATACATAATACCCAACCAGTAACATACATAATAACCACAATAACATACATAATACCCAACCACAATAACATACATAATACCCAACCACATAACATACATAATACCCAACCAGTAACATACATAATACCCAACCACAATAACATAATGCCCAACCATAACATACATAATACCCACACAGTAACATACATAATGCCCAACCCATAACATACATAATACCCAACCACAATAACATACATAATACCCAACCAGTAACATACATAATGCCCACCACAATAACATACATAATACCCAACCCATAACATACATAATGCCCAACCACAATAACATACATAATACCCAACCAGTAACATACATAATACCCAACCACAATAACATACATAATACCCAACCACAATAACATACATAATGCCCAACCAGTAACAACATAATACCCAAACATAACATACATAATACCCAACCACAATAACATACATAATACCCAACCACAATAACATACATAATACCCAACCAGTAACATACATAATACCCAACCACAATAACATACATAATACCCAACCACAATAACATACATAATACCCAACCCAATAACATACATAATACCCAACCACAATAACATACATAATACCCAACCACAATAACATACATAATACCCAACACAGTAACATACATAATAACATACATAATGCCCAACCACAATAACATACATAATACCCAACCCAATAACATACATAATACCCACCAGTAACATACATAATACCCAACCCAATAACATACATAATACCCAACCCAGTAACATACATAATACCCAACCACAATAACATACATAATACCCAACCACAATAACATACATAATACCCAACCCAATAACATACATAATACCCAACCAGTAACATACATAATACCCAACCACAATAACATACATAATACCCAACCACAATAACATACATAATACCCAACCAATAACATACATAATACCCAACCACAATAACATACATAATACCCAACCAGTAACATATATAATACCCAACCACAATAACATACATAATACCCAACCAGTAACATATATAATACCCAACCACAATAACATACATAATACCCAACCACAATAACATACATAATACCCAACCACAATAACATACATAACACCCTACCACAATAACATACATAATACCCAACCAGTAACATACATAATACCCAACCACAATAACATACATAATACCCAACCAGTAACATACATAATACCAATAACATACATAATAACCAGTAACATACATACATAATGCCCAACCACAATAACATACATAATACCCAACCAGTAACATACATAATACCCAACCCAATAACATACATAATACCCAACCAATAACATACATAACCCAACCAATAACATACATAATACCCAACCACAATAACATACATAATACCCAACCAGTAACATACATAATACCCAACCACAATAACATACATAATACCCAACCAGTAACATACATAATGCCCAACCAGTAACACATAATAACCCAACCAATACACCAACCACAATAACATACATAATACCCAACCACAATAACATACATAATACCCAACCCAGTAACATACATAATACCCAACCCAATAACATACATAATACCCAACCATAACATACATAATACCCAACCACAATAACATACATAATACCCAACCAATAACATACATAATACCCAACCACAATAACATACATAATACCCAACCAATAACATACATAATACCCAACCCAGTAACATACATAATACCCAACCACAATAACATACATAATACCCAACCACAATAACATACATAATACCCAACCACAATAACATACATAATACCCAACCACAGTAACATACATAATACCCAACCACAATAACATACATAATACCCAACCACAATAACATACATAATGCCCAACCCAATAACATACATAATACCCAACCAGTAACATACATAATACCCAACCCAAATAACATACATAATACCCAACCAGTAACATACATAATACCCAACCAGTAACATACATAATAACATAACATACATAACCCAACCAGTAACATACATAATACCCAACCACAATAACATACATACATAATGCCCAACCACAAACATACATAATGCCCAACCACAATAACATACATAATACCCAACCAGTAACATACATAATACCAAACCACAATAACATACATAATACCCAACCAGTACATACATAATACCTAACCACAATAACATACATAATACCCAACCACAATAACATACAGAATAACCAACCACAATAACAAACATAATACCCAACCAGTAACATACATAATACCCAACCACAATAACATACATAATACCCAACACATAACATACATAATACCCAACCCAATAACATACATAACATACATATACATAATGCCCAACCAGTAACATACATAATGCCCAACCACAATAACATAATACCCAACCACAATAACATACATAATACCCAACCACAATAACATACATAATACCCAACCAGTAACATACATAATACCCAACCACAATAACATACATAATACCCAACCCAATAACATACATAATACCCAACCACAGTAACATACATAATACCCAACCACAATAACATACATAATACCCAACCAATAACATACATAACATAACATACATAACCCAACCCAATAACATACATAATACCCAACCACAATAACATACATAATACCCAACCACAATAACATACATAATACCCAACCACAATAACATACATAATACCCAACCAGTAACATACATAATACCCAACCAGTAACATACATAATACCCAACCATAACATACATAATACCCAACCACAATAACATACATAATACCCAACCAGTAACATACATAATACCCAACCACAATAACATACATAATACCCAACCAGTAACATACATAATACCCAACCACAATAACATACATAATACCCAACCAGTAACATACATAATACCCAACCACAATAACATACATAATACCCAACCACAATAACATACATAATACCCAACCACAATAACATACATAATACCCAACCAGTAACATACATAATACCCAACCACAATAACATACATAATACCCAACCAGTAACATACATAATACCCAACCACAATAACATACATAATACCCAACCAGTAACATACATAATACCCAACCACAATAACATACATAATACCCAACCACAATAACATACATAATACCCAACCAGTAACATACATAATACCCAACCACATAACATACATACATACCCAACCAGTAACATACATAATACCCAACCACAATAACATACATAATACCCAACCAGTAACATACATAATACCCAACCAGTAACATACATAATGCCCAACCACAATAACATACATAATACCCAACCAGTAACATACATAATACCCAACCACAATAACATACATAATACCCAACCAGTAACATACATAATACCCAACCACAATAACATAATACATAACATACATAATGCCCAACCACAATAACATACATAATACCCAACCACAATAACATACATAATACCCAACCAGTAACATACATAATACCCAACCCAATAACATAATACCCAACCAGTAACATAATACCCAACCACAATAACATACATAATACCCAACCAGTAACATACATAATAACCAGCCACAATGACATACATAATACCCAACCAGTAACATACATAACCCAACCACAATAACATACATAATACCCAACCAGTACATACATAATACCTAACCACAATAACAAACATAATACCCAACCAGTAACATACATAATACCCTACCACAATAACATACATAATACCCAACCAGTAACAAACATAATACCCAACCAGTAACATACATAATACCCTACCACAATAACATACATAATACCCAACCACAATAACATACATAATACCCAACCAGTAACATACATAATACCCAACCACAATAACATACATAATACCCAACCAGTAACATACATAATACCCAACCACCATACATAACATACATAATACCCAGCCACAATAACATACATAATGCCCCAACCATACCCATAACATACATAATAACCAACCACAATAACATACATAATACCCAACCACAATAACATACATAATACCCAACCACAATAACATACATAATACCCAACCAGTAACCAGTAACAATAACATACATAATACCCAACCACAATAACATACATAATACCCAACCACAATAACATACATAATACCCAACCACAATAACATACATAATACCCAACCAGTAACACATAACATACATAACCCAACCACAATAACATACATAATACCCAACCAGTAACATACATAATACCCAACCACAATAACATACATAATACCCAACCAGTAACATACATAATGCCCAACCAATAACATACATAATACCCAACCACAATAACATACATAATACCCAACCAGTAACATACATAATACCCAACCACAATAACATACATAATACCCAACCAGTAACATACATAATACCCAACCACAATAACATACATAATACCCAACCCAGTAACATACATAATACCCAACCACAATAACATACATAACACATACATAATACCCAACCAGTAACATACATAATACCCAACCACAATAACATACATAATACCCAACCAGTAACATACATAATACCCAACCACAATAACACATAATACATAACCCAACACAATAACATACATAATACCCAACCACAATAACATACATAATACCCAACCAGTAACATACATAATGCCCAACCACAATAACATACATAATACCCAACCCAGTAACATACATAATACCCAACCAGTAACATACATAATACCCAACCACAATAACATACATAATACCCAACCACAATAACATACATAATACCCAACCAATAACATACATAATACCCAACCACAATAACATACATAATACCCAACCAATAACATACATAATGCCCAACCACAATAACATACATAATGCCCCCACACCAGTAACATACCCAACCACAATAACATACATAATACCCAACCAGTAACATACATAATACCCAACCCAATAACATACATAATACCCAACCACATAATACCCAACCAGTAACATACATAATACCCAACCACAATAACATACATAATACCCAACCAGTAACATACATAATACCCAACCACAATAACATACATAATACCCAACCAGTAACATACATAACCCAACCCAATAACATACATAATGCCCAACATAACATACATAATACCCAACCAGTAACATACATAATACCCAACCACAATAACATACATAATACCCAACCATACATAAATAACATACATAATACCAACCACAATAACATACATAATACCCAACCAAGTAACATACATAATACCCAACCAGTAACATACATAATACCCAACCACAATAACATACATACATAACCCAACCACAATAACATACATAATACCCAACCAGTAACATACATAATACCCAACCCAATAACATACATAATACCCAACCACAATAACATACACATACCCAACCACAATAACATACATAATAACATAACATACATAACCCAACCAGTAACATACATAATACCCAACCACAATAACATACATAATACCCAACCAGTAACATACATAATACCCAACCACAATAACATACATAATACCCAACCACAATAACATACATAATACCCAACCACAATAACATACATAATACCCAACCAGTAACATACATAATACCCTACCACAATAACATACATAATACCCAACCAGTAACATACATAATACCCAACCAGTAACATACATAATAACCAACCACAATGACATACATACATAATACCCAACCACAATAACATACATAATACCCAACCAGTAACAGTAACATACATAATAACATACATAATACCCAACCACAATAACATACATAATGCCCAACCACAATAACATACATAATACCCAACCACAATAACATACATAATACCCAACCACAATAACATACATAATACCCACCACAATAACATACATAATACCCAACCAGTAACATACATAATACCCAACCCAATAACATACATAATACCCAACCATAACATACATAATACCCAACCACAATAACATACATAATACCCAACCAGTAACATACATAATACCCAACCACAATAACATACATAATACCCAACCAGTAACATACATAATACCCAACCACAATAACATACATAATACCCAACCCAACCATAATGCCCAACCAATAACATACATAATACCCACCCAGTAACATACATAATGCCCAACCACAATAACATACATAATACCCAACCACAATAACATACATAATACCCAACCACAATAACATACATAATACCCAACCAGTAACATACATAATACCCACCACAATAACATACATAATGCCCAACAATAACATACATAATACCCAACCCAATAACATACATAATACCCAACCAGTAACATACATAATACCCAACCAGTAACATACATAATACCCAACCACAATAACATACATAATACCCAACCAGTAACATACATAATACCCAACCACAATAACATACATAATACCCAACCACAATAACATACATAATACCCAACCACAATAACATACATAATACCCAACCAGTAACATACATAATACCCAACCACAATAACATACATAATACCCAACCACAATAACATACATAATACCCAACCAGTAACATACATAATACCCAACCACAATAACATACATAATACCCAACCACAATAACATACATAATACCCAACCAGTAACATACATAATACCCAACCACAATAACATACATAATACCCAACCAGTAACATACATAATACCCACCACAATAACATACATAATACCCAACCACATAACATACATAATGCCCAACCCAACATACATAAGTAACATAACATACATAACCCTACCACAATAACATACATAATACCCAACATAACATACATAACCCAACCAGTAACATACATAATACCCAACCACAATAACATACATAATACCCAACCAGTAACATACATAATACCCAACCACAATAACATACATAATACCCAACCAGTAACATACATAATACCCAACCACAATAACATACATAATACCCAACCAGTAACATACATAATACCCAACCACAATAACATACATAATACCCAACCACAATAACATACATAATACCCAACCAGTAACATACATAATACCCTACCACAATAACATACATAATACCCAACCAGTAACATACATAATACCCAACCAGTAACATACATAATACCCAACCAGTAACATACATAATAATAACCCATAACCACCAATAACATACATAATACCCAACCATACATAATAACCCAACCAGTAACATACATAATACCCAACCACAATAACATACATAATACCACAATAACATACATAATGCCCAACCCAGTAACATACATAATACCCAACCACAATAACATACATAATACCCAACCAGTAACATACATAATACCCAACCCAGTAACATACATAATGCCCAACCACAATAACATACATAATACCCAACCACAATAACATACATAATACCCAAATAACATACATAATGCCCAACCACAATAACATACATAATACCCACCCAATAACATACATAATACCCAACCACAATAACATACATAATACCCAACCAGTAACATACATAATACCCAACCCAGTAACATACATAATGCCCAACCAATAACATACATAATACCCAACCAGTAACATACATAATACCCAACCACAATAACATACATAATACCCAACCACAATAACATACATAATACCCAACCAGTAACATACATAATACCCAACCACAATAACATACATAATACCCAACCAATAACATACATAATACCCAACCACAATAACATACATAATACCCAACCAGTAACATACATAATACCCATAACATACATAATGCCCAACCACAATAACATACATAATACCCAACCCAATAACATACATAATACCCAACCACAATAACATACATAATACCCAACCACAGTAACATACATAATAACATACATAATACCCAACCAGTAACATACATAATGCCCAACCACAATAACATACATAATACCCAACCAGTAACATACATAATACCCAACCACAATAACATACATAATACCCAACCACAATAACATACATAATACCCAACCAGTAACAGTAACATACATAACCCAACCACAATAACATACATAATACCAGTAACATACATAATACCCAACCACAATAACATACATAATACCCAACCACAATAACATACATAATACCCAACCACAATATACATAATGCCCAACCACAATAACATACATAATACCCAACCAGTAACATACATAATACCCAACCACAATAACATACATAATACCCAACCACAATAACATACATAATACCCAACCCAATAACATACATAATACCCATACATAAACCACAATAACATACATAATAACCCATGCCCACAATAACATACATAATACCCAACCACAATAACATACATAATACCCAACCAGTAACATACATAATACCCAACCACAATAACATACATAATACCCAACCAGTAACATACATAATACCCAACCACAATAACATACATAATACCCAACCACAATAACATACATAGCACCCAACCAGTAACATACATAATACCCAACCACAATAACATACATAATACCCAACCACAATAACATACATAATACCCAACCAGTAACATACATAATACCCAACCACAATAACATACATAATACCCAACCACAATAACATACATAATACCCAACCACAATAACATACATAATACCCAACCACAGTAACATACATAATACCCAACCACATAATACCCAACCATAACATACATAATAATGCCCAACCACAATAACATACATAATACCCAACCACAATAACATACATAATACCCAACCACAATAACATACATAATACCCAACCAGTAACATACATAATGCCCAACCACAATAACATACATAATGCCCAACATAACATACATAATACCCAACCATAACATACATAATACCAACCAATAACATACATAATACCCAGTAACATACATAATACCCAACCACAATAACATACATAATGCCCAACCAGTAACATACATAATACCCAACCAGTAACATACATAATACCCAACCACAATAACATACATAATACCCAACCACAATAACATACATAATACCCAACCACAATAACATACATAATACCCACCCAATAACATACATAATACCCAACCAGTAACATACATAATACCCAACCACAATAACATACATAATACCCAACATAATGCCCAGCCACAATAACATACATAATACCCAACCAGTAACATACATAATACCCAACCACAATAACATACATAATACCCAACCAGTAACATACATAATACCCAACCACAATAACATACATAATACCCAACCACAATAACATACATAATACCCAACCAGTAACATACATAATACCCAACCACAATAACATACATAATACCCAACCAGTAACATACATAATACCCAACCACAATAACATACATAATACCCAACCAGTAACATACATAATACCCAACCACAATAACATACATAATACCCAACCAGTAACATACATAATACCCAACCACAATAACATACATAATACCCAACCAGTAACATACATAATACCCAACCACAATAACATACATAATACCCAACCACAATAACATACATAATACCCAACCAGTAACATACATAATACCCAACCACAATAACATACATAATACCCAACCACAATAACATACATAATACCCAACCACAATAACATACATAATACCCAACCACAATAACATACATAATACCCAACCACAATAACATACATAATACCCAACCAGTAAACCACAATAACATACATAATGCCCAACCACAATAACATACATAATACCCAACCACAATAACATACATAATACCCAACCAGTAACATACATAATGCCCAACCACAATAACATACATAATACCCAACCAGTAACATACATAATGCCCAACCAGTAACATACATAATACCCAACCACAATAACATACATAATACCCAACCCAGTAACATACATAATACCCAACCAGTAACATACATAATACCCAACCAGTAACATACATAATGCCCAACCACATAACATACATAATACCCAACCACAATAACATACATAATACCCAACCACAATAACATACATAATACCCAACCAGTAACATACATAATACCCAACCACAATAACATACATAATACCCAACCAGTAACATACATAATACCCAACCATAACATACATAATGCCCAACCAGTAACATACATAATACCCAACCACAATAACATACATAATACCCAACCAGTAACATACATAATACCCAACCACAATAACATACATAATACCCAACCAGTAACATAACATACATAATGCCCAACCACAATAACATACATAATGCCCAACCAGTAACATACATAATACCCAACCAATAACATACATAATAATATGCCCAACCAGTAACATACATAATGCCCACATAACATACATAATACCCAACCACAATAACATACATAATGCCCAACCACAATAACATACATAATACCCAACCAGTAACATACATAATACCCAACCACAAGTAACATACATAATGCCAACCACAATAACATACATAATACCCAACCACAATAACATACATAACACATAACATAATACCCAACCACAATAACATACATAATATACATAATGCCCAACCACAATAACATACATAATACCCAACCACAATAACATACATAATACCCAACCACAATAACATACATAATACCCAACCACAATAACATACATAATACCCAACCAGTAACATACATAATGCCCAACCACAATAACATACATAATGCCCAACCCAATAACATACATAATGCCCCAACCACAATAACATACATAATACCCAACCAGTAACATACATAATGCCCAACCACAATAACATACATAATGCCCAACCAGTAACATACATAATGCCCAACCACAATAACATACATAATACCCAACCCAACATACATAACATAACATACATACCCAACCACAATAACATAATACCCAACATAACATACATAACCCAACCACAATATACATAACAACCACAGTAACATACATAACCCACCCAATAACATACATAATACCCAACCAGTAACATACATAATACCCAACCACAATAACATACATAATACCCAACCACAATAACATACATAATACCCAACCAGTAACATACATAATACCCACCACAATAACATACATAATGCCCAGCCCAGTAACATACATAATACCCAACCCAGTAACATACATAATACCCAACCAGTAACATACATAATACCCAACCACAATAACATACATAATACCCAACCAGTAACATACATAATACCCAACCACAATAACATACATAATACCCAACCACAATACATACATAATACCCAACCACAATAACATACATAATGCCCAACCAGTAACATACATAATGCCCAACCACAATAACATACATAATGCCCAACCAGTAACATACATAATACCCAACCATAACAACATAATGCCCAACCACAATAACATACATAATGCCCAACCACAGTAACATACATAATGCCCAACATAACATACATAACCCAACCATAACATACATAATAACCCCACAGTAACATACATAATGCCCAACCACAGTAACATACATAAATACCACAATAACATACATAATGCCCAACCAGTAACATACATAATACCCAACCAGTAACATACATAATGCCCAACCCAATAACATACATAATACCCAACCACAATAACATACATAATACCCAACCACAATAACATACATAACCCCCAGTAACATACCAACCAGTAACATACATAATACCCAACCACAATAACATACATAATACCCAACCAGTAACATACATAATGCCCAACCACAATAACATACATAATACCCAACCACAATAACATACATAATACCCAACCAGTAACATACATAATGCCCAACCACAATAACATACATAATGCCCAAACCAGTAACATACATAATGCCCAACCACAATAACATACATAATACCCAACCAATAACATACATAATAACCACCACAATAACATACATAATACCCAACCACAATAACATACATAATGCCCAACCACAATAACATACATAATACCCAACCAGTAACATAACATACATAATACCCAACCCAATAACATACATAATACCCAACCAGTAACATACATAATACCCAACCACAATAACATACATAATACCCAACCACAATAACATACATAATACCCAACCAGTAACATACATAATGCCCAACCACAATAACATACATAATACCCAACCAGTAACATACATAATGCCCAACCACAATAACATACATAATACCAGTAACCATAAACCACATAACATACATAATGCCCAACCCATAACAACCACAATAACATACATAATACCCAACCAGTAACATACATAATACCCAACCACAATAACATACATAATACCCAACCAGTAACATACATAATACCCAACCACAATAACATACATAATACCCAACCAGTAACATACATAATGCCCAACCCAATAACATACATAATGCCCAACCACATAACATACATAATACCCAACCAGTAACATACATAATACCCAACCATAACATACATAATACCCAACCATAACATACATAATGCCCAACCACAATAACATACATAATACCCAACCAGTAACATACATAATACCCAACCACAATAACATACATAATGCCCAACCAGTAACATACATAATACCCAACCACAATAACATACATAATACCCAACCAGTAACATACATAATACCCAACCACAATAACATATAATACCCAACCACAATAACATACATAATGCCCAACCAGTAACATACATAATACCTTACCACAATAACATACATAATACCCAACCACAATAACATACATAATACCCAACCAATAACATACATAATACCCAACCAGTAACATACATAATACCCAACCACAATAACATCTATAATAACCAACCACAATAACATGCATAATACCCAACCAGTAACATACATAATCCCCTACCACAATAACATACATAATACCCAACCAAAATGACATACATAATACCCAACCAGTAACATACATAATACCCAACCACAATAACATACATAATACCCAACCAGTACATACATAATACCTAACCACAATAACATACATAATACCCAACCACAATAACATACAGAATAACCAACCACAATAACAAACATAATACCCAACCAGTAACATACATAATACCCTACCACAATAACATACATAATACCCAACCAGTAACAAACATAATACCCAACCAGTAACATACATAATAACCAGCCACAATGACATACATAATACCCAACCAGTAACATACATAATACCCAACCACAATAACATACATAATACCCAACCAGTACATACATAATACCTAACCACAATAACATACATAATACCCAACCACAATAACATACAGAATAACCAACCACAATAACAAACATAATACCCAACCAGTAACATACATAATACCCTACCACAATAACATACATAATACCCAACCAGTAACAAACATAATACCCAACCAGTAACATACATAATACAATAACATACATAATACCCAACCAGTAACATACATAATACCCAACCAGTAACATACATAATACCCAACCAGTAACATACATAATACCCAACCACAATAACATACATAATACCCAACCAGTAACATACATAATACCCAACCACAATAACATACATAATACCCAACCACAATAACATACATAGCACCCAACCAGTAACATACATAATACCCTACCACAATAACATACATAATACCCAACCAGTAACATACATAATACCCAACCAGTAACAAACATAATAACCAACCACAATGACATACATAATACCCAACCACAATAACATACATAATACCCAACCAGTAACATACATAATACCCAACCAGTAACATACATAATACCCAACCACAATAACATACATAATACCCAACCACAATAACATACATAATACCCAACCACAATAACATACATAATACCCAACCAGTAACATACATAATACCCAACCACAATAACATACATAATACCCAACCACAATAACATACATAATACCCAACCACAATAACATACATAATACCCAACCACAATAACATACATAATACCCAACAGTAACATACATAATAACATAACATACATAATGCCCAACCACAATAACATACATAATACCCACCCAATAACATACATAATACCCAACCACAATAACATACATAATACCCAACCAGTAACATACATAATGCCCACCACAATAACATACATAATGCCCAACCACAATAACATACATAATGCCCACCCAGTAACATACATAATACCCAACCAGTAACATACATAATACCCAACCATAACATACATAATACCCAACCAATAACATACATAATGCCCAACATAACATACATAATACCCAACCCAGTAACATACATAATACCCAACCACAATAACATACATAATACCCAACCACAAACATACATAATACCCAACCACAATAACATACATAATACCAGTAACCATAATGCCCAACAATAACATACATAAATACATACATAATGCCCACCACAATAACATACATAATACCCAACCAGTAACATACATAATACCACAATAACATACATAATACCCAACCAGTAACATACATAATACCCAACCACAATAACATACATAATACCCAACCAGTAACATACATAAATGCCCAACCACAATAACATACATAATACCCAACCAGTAACATACATAATACCCAACCACAATAACATACATAATACCCAACCATAACATACATAACCCAACCACAATAACATACATAATGCCCAACCACAATAACATACATAATACCCAACCACAATAACATACATAATGCCCAACCAGTAACATACATAATGCCCAACCACAATAACATACATAATACCCAACCACAGTAACATACATAATACCCAACCCACCATAACATACATAATACCCAACCCAATAACATACATAATGCCCAACCACAATAACATACATAATGCCCACCCAATAACATACATAATGCCCAACCCAATAACATACATAATACCCAACCACAGTAACATACATAATGCCCACCACAATAACATACATAATGCCCAACCAGTAACATACATAATGCCCACCACAATAACATACATAATGCCCAACCACAATAACATACATAATATCGCAACCAGTAACATACATAATACCCAACCACAATAACAACATAATACCAGTACATACATAATGCCAACCACAATAACATACATAATGCCCAGCCACAATAACCACAATAACCAACCACATAACATACATAATGCCCAACCAGTAACATACATAATACCCTACCACAATAACATACATAATACCCAACCAGTAACATACATAATACCAGTAACATACATAATACCACAATACATACATAATACCCAACCAGTAACATACATAATACCCAACCACAATAACATACATAATACCCAACCAGTACATACATAATACCTAACCACAATAACATACATAATACCCAACCACAATAACATACAGAATAACCAACCACAATAACAAACATAATACCCAACCAGTAACATACATAATACCCTACCACAATAACATACATAATACCCAACCAGTAACAAACATAATACCCAACCAGTAACATACATAATACCCTACCACAATAACATACATAATACCCAACCAGTAACATACATAATACCCAACCACAATAACATACATAATACCCAACCAGTAACATACATAATACCCAACCACAATAACATACATAATACCCAACCAATAACATACATAATACCCAACCACAATAACATACATAATGCCCACCCAATAACATACATAATACCCAACCACATAACATACATAATACCCAACCACAATAACATACATAATACCCAACCAGTAACATACATAATACCCAACCACAATAACATACATAATACCCAACCACAATAACATACATAATGCCCAACCACAATAACATACATAATAATAACATACATAAACCACAGTAACATACATAATACCCAACCAATAACATACATAATACCCAACCACAATAACATACATAATACCCAACCACAATAACATACATAATGCCCAACCACAATAACATACATAACCCAACCAGTAACATACATAATGCCCAACCCAATAACATACATAATGCCCAACCAGTAACATACATAATACCCAACCACAATAACATACATAATACCCAACCCAATAACATACATAATACCCAACCACAATAACATACATAATACCCAACCATAACATACATAATGCCCAACCACAATAACATACATAATACCCAACCAGTAACATACATAATACCCAACCATAACATACATAATGCCCAACCCAATAACATACATAATGCCCAACCACAATAACATACATAATACCCAACCACAATAACATACATAATACCCAACCACAATAACATACATAATACCCAACCAGTAACATACATAATGCCCAACCACAATAACATACATAATACCCAACCAGTAACATACATAATACCCAACCACAATAACATACATAATACCCAACCACAATAACATACATAAATACCCATAACATACATAATGCCCAACCACAATAACATACATAATACCCAACCAGTAACATACATAATACCCAACCACAATAACATACATAATACCCAACCAGTAACATACAATAACAATAACATACATAATACCCAACCACAATAACATACATAATACCCAACCAGTAACATACATAATACCCAACCACAATAACATACATAATACCCAACCACAATAACATACATAATACCCAACCACAATAACATACATAATACCCAACCACAATAACATACATAATACCCAACCAGTAACATACATAATACCCAACCACAATAACATACATAATACCCAACCACAATAACATACATAATACCCAACCACAATAACATACATAATACCCAACCACAATAACATATATAATACCCAACCAGTAGCATACATAATACCACCATACAACATAACATACATAATGCCCAACCACAATAACATACATAATACCCAACCAGTAACATACATAATAACAATAACATACATAATGCCCACCACAGTAACATACATAATGCCCACCAGTAACATACATAATACCCAACCACAATAACATACATAATACAGTAACATACATAATGCCCAACCAGTAACATACATAATACCCAATAACCATAATACCCAACCATAACATACATAATACCCAACCACAATAACATACATAATACCCAACCACAATAACATACATAATACCCAACCACAATAACATACATAATACCCAACCAGTAACATACATACATAACCCAACCAGTAACATACATAATACCCAACCACAATAACATACATAATACCCAACCAGTAACATACATAATACCCAACCAGTACATACATAATACCTAACCACAATAACATACATAATACCCAACCACAATAACATACAGAATAACCAACCACAATAACAAACATAATACCCAACCAGTAACATACATAATACCCTACCACAATAACATACATAATACCCAACCAGTAACAAACATAATACCCAACCAGTAACATACATAATAACCAGCCACAATGACATACATAATACCCAACCAGTAACATACATAATACCACAATAACCATAATACCCAACCATAACATACATAATACCCAACCACAATAACATACATAATAACATAACATACATAACCCAACCACAATAACATACATAATACCCAACCATAATGCCCAACAGTAACATACATAATACCCAACCACAATAACATACATAATAACCAACCACAATAACATACATAATACCCAACCAGTAACATACATAATCCCCTACCACAATAACATACATAATACCCAACCCAATAACATACATAATACCCAACCAGTAACATACATAATACCCAACCACAATAACATACATAATACCCAACCAGTACATACATAATACCTAACCACAATAACATACATAATACCCAACCACAATAACATACAGAATAACCAACCACAATAACAAACATAATACCCAACCAGTAACATACATAATACCCTACCACAATAACATACATAATACCCAACCAGTAACAAACATAATACCCAACCAGTAACATACATAATACCCAACCAGTAACATACATAATAACCAGCCACAATGACATACATAATACCCAACCAGTAACATACATAATACCCAACCACAATAACATACATAATACCCAACCAGTACATACATAATACCTAACCACAATAACAAACATAATACCCAACCAGTAACATACATAATACCCTACCACAATAACATACATAATACCCAACCAGTAACAAACATAATACCCAACCACAATAACATACATAATACCCAACCAGTAACATACATAATACCCAACCACAATAACATACATAACCCAACCAGTAACATACATAATGCCAACCACCACAATAACATACATAATACCCAACCAGTAACATACATAATACCCAACCACAATATACATAATGCCCAACCACAATAACATACATAATACCCACATAACATACATAACCCAACCACAGTAACATACATAATACCCAACCACAATAACATACATAATACCCAACCATAACATACATAATACCCAACCACCAATAACATACATAATGCCCAACCACAATAACATACATAATACCCAACCACAATAACATACATAATACCCAACCACAATAACATACATAATACCCAACCATAACAACATACATAATACCCAACCAGTAACATACATAATACCCACAGTAACATACATAATACCCAACCCAGTAACATACATAATACCCAACCAGTAACATACATAATACCCAACCACAATAACATACATAATACCCAACCACAATAACATACATAATATACCCAACCAGTAACATACATAATGCCCAACCACAATAACATACATAATGCATACCAACCAGTAACATACATAATAACCAACCACAATAACATGCATAATACCCAACCAGTAACATACATAATCCCCTACCACAATAACATACATAATACCCAACCAAAATGACATACATAATACCCAACCAGTAACATACATAAAACCCAACCACAATAACATACATAATACCCAACCAGTACATACATAATACCTAACCACAATAACATACATAATACCCAACCACAATAACATACAGAATAACCAACCACAATAACAAACATAATACCCAACCAGTAACAAACATAATACCCAACCAGTAACATACATAATACCCAACCACAATAACATACATAATACCCAACCAGTAACATACATAATACCCAACCACAATAACATACATAATACCCAACCAGTAACATACATAATACCCAACCACAATAACATACATAATACCCAACCATAACATACCCAACCACAATAACATACATAATACATAATACCCAACCAGTAACATACATAATACCCAACCAATAACATACATAATACCCAACCAGTAACATACATAATACCCAACCACAGTAACATACATAATACCCAACCAGTAACATACATAATACCCAACCACAATAACAACATAATAATACCCAACCAGTAACATACATAATACCCAACCACAATAACATACATAATACCCAACCACAATAACATACATAATACCCAACCAATAACATACATAGCACCCAACCAATAACATACATAATACCCTACCACAATAACATACATAATACCCAACCAGTAACATACATAATACCCAACCAGTAACATACATAATACCCTACCACAATAACATACATAATACCCAACCACAATAACATACATAATACCCAACCAATAACATACATAATACCCAACCAGTAACAAACATAATACCCAACCACAATAACATACATAATAACCAACCACAATAACATACATAATACCCAACCAGTAACATACATAATACCCAACCACAATAACATACATAATTCCCAACCACAATAACATACATAATACCCAACCAGTAACATACATAATACCCAACCACAATAACATACATAATACCCAACCAGTAACATACATAATACCCAACCAGTAACATACATAATTCCCAACCACAATAACATACATAATACCTAACCAGTAACATACATAATACCCAACCACAATAACATACATAATACCCAACCAGTATGCATGTATACCTCTAATGATGTATGTGATTATGTGATCTTGGGTCTACCAAGAACACATCAAGACTGTCTTGTCAGGTCTGCCTTGACACTGACAGAGAAACAGAGAAGACTGTCTTGTCATGTCTGCCTTGACACTGACAGAGAGACAGAGAAGACTGTCTTGTCATGTCTGCCTTGACACTGACAGAGAGACAGAGAAGACTGTCTTGTCAGGTCTAGCTTGACACTGACAAAGAGACAGAGAAGACTGTCTTGTCAGGTCTGCCTTGACACTGACAGAGAGACAGAGAAGACTGTCTTGTCAGGTCTAGCTTGACATTGACAGAGAGACAGAGAAGAAGAATTCCATTGAACTAAGTCTGTGACATTCCTTCAGGAACATTTGCACTCTTACCTCCCGCTGTCTGCAAAATCAGCCACTGTCATTTAGCAGGAGAGAGAGGTGGAATGGGCCTTGGGGGAGCACTGACAAGGGAGTCTGTGTGTGTGTGTGTGAGAAAGCGTGTGTAAATACTGTATGGGTGTGTGTGTATGCTTGTGTGTGTGTGTGTGTCTATGTGTGTGTTTTCATCAGTGGGGTTTCTCTCGTCACGTCCCCTGTCTCTCTGCTCGGATGGTCTGGTTGTGGGAGCCGGGTTCACAGAAGTCACCTGTCACTGGCCTCTTTACAACATGTCTCTGCGATACCACTGGCCCGTCAATCAACTGCCGTACGGCTGCGTCTGGGTGCCGTTGCAACAGGACGATAATATACAGGGGTAACACACCTCCCTGCAAAGCATGCTGGGATTGAAGCAATGATACAAGCTATGATCTGGGGTGTAGGAGGGAGAAAGAAGGGGAAAGGAGTAGTTTAGAATGAGAAAAAGTAGCTTTAGCAAGACAGCAAAAATAGTGGGTGTGGGTAATATTGTGTCAGAGGGAGGCAGATGGAAGGAACCAAAATAAGAAAATGATTAGAAGGGCAAAGTTAACCCGTGTCTTCTCTGTCTCTCTGTCAGTGTCAAGGCAGACCTGACAAGACAGTCTTCTCTGTCTCTTTGTCAGTGTCAAGGCAGACCTGACAAGACAGTCTTCTCTGTCTCTTTGTCAGTGTCAAGGCAGACCTGACAAGACAGTCTTCTCTGTCTCTTTGTCAGTGTCAAGGCAGACCTGACAAGACAGTCTTCTCTGTCTCTTTGTCAGTGTCAAGGCAGACATGACAAGACAGTCTTCTCTGTCTCTTTGTCAGTGTCAAGGCAGACCTGACAAGACAGTCTTCTCTGTCTCTCTGTCAGTGTCAAGGCAGACCTGACAAGACAGTCTTCTCTGTCTCTCTGTCAGTGTCAAGGCAGACCTGACAAGACAGTCTTCTCTGTCTCTCTGTCAGTGTCAATGCAGACCTGACAAGACAGTCTTGATGTGTTCCATTTTGAGCAGTTTCTTGTCATCCCAAGAAAATGTACAGGCTTTTTATACATCTTTGGTATACTTGGTTTTATTTAGCGCATTTGGAAACTATTCAGACCCCTTACCTTTTTCCACATTTTGTAACGTTACAGCCTTATGGATTAAAAAGGCTTTTTTTCCTCCTCAATCTACACACAATACCCCATAAAGATTCAGCAAAAACAGGTTTTTAGAAATGTGTGCGAATTTAATGCAAATAAAAGCAGAATTCAGACAGTTTGCCATGAGACTCAAAATTGATCTCAGGTGCATCCTGTTTCCATTGATCATCCTTGTGTTTCTACAACTTGATTGGAGTCCACCTGTGGTAAATTCAATCGATTGGACATGATTTGGAAAGGCACATGCATGTCTATATTAGGTCCCACAATTGACAGTGCATGTCAGAGCAAAAACCAGGAATTGGAAGAGCTCCGATACAGGATTGTGTCGTGGCACCGATCTGGGGAAGGGTATCAAATAATGTCTCCAGCATTGAAGGTCCCCAAGAACACAGTGGCCTCCATCATTCTTAAATGGAAAACATCTGGAACCACCAAGACTCAGGGTGGTGACCAAGAACCCGATGGTCACTTTGACAGAGTTCCAGAGTTCCTCAGTGGAGATGGTAGACATTTCCAGAAAGACAACCATCTCTGCAGCACTCCACCAATCCGGCCTTTATGGTAGAGTGGCCAGACGGAAGCCACTCCTCAGTAAAAGGCACATAACAACCCACATGAGAAACAAGATTCTCTGGTCTGATAAAACCAAAATTGAACTCTTTGGCCTGAATGCCAAGCGTCACGTCTGGAGGACACCTGGCACCATCCCTACACTAAAGCATTGTGGTGGCAGCATCATGCTGTGGGGGTGTTTTTCAGCTGCAGGAACTGGGAGACTAGTCAAGATGAATGGAGCAAAGTACAGAGAGATCCTTGATGAAAACCTGCTCCAGAGTGCTCAAGACTTCAGACTGGGTCAAAGGTTCACCTTCCAACAGGACAACGACCCTTAGGACACAGCCAAGACAATGCAGGAGTGGCTTCGGGACAAGTCTCTGAATGTCCTTGAGTGGACCAGCCAGAGCCCGGACATCAACCTGATCGAACATCTCTGGAGAGAACTGAAAATAGCTGTGCAGAGATGCTCCCCATCCAACCTGACAGAGCTTGAGAGGATCTGCAGAGAAGAATGGGAGAAACTCCCCAACCCAAGAAGACTCCAGGCTGTAATCGCTGCCAAATGTGCTTCAACAAAGTACTGAGTAAAGGGTCTGAATACTGATGTCAATTTGATGTTTCAGTTTTGCATTTTTAATACATTTGAAATGTTCCTAAAAACCTGTTTTTGAATTGTCATTATGAGGTATTGTATGTAGATTGATGAGGAGGAAAACTATTTCATCAATTTTAGAATAAGGCTGTAACGTAACCTCCCCATACTGGTATTTATTTATTTTCCTCCTTTGCACCCCAGTATCTGTACCTGCACATTCATCTTCTGCCGATCTACCATTCCAGTGTTTATTTGCTATATTGTAATTACTTCGCCACCATGGCCTATTTATTTCCTTATTTTACCTCATTTACACTCACTGTATATAGACTTTTTGTTTTCTTTTGTTCTACTGTATTATTGACTGTATGTTTGTTTATTCCATGTGTAACTCTGTGTTGTTGTATGTGTCAAATTGCTGTGCTTTATCTTGGCCAGGTCGCAGTTGCGAATGAAAACTTGTTCTCAACTAGCTTACCTGGTTTAATAAAGGTGAAATTAAAAAATAAATAAAAAATGTGGACAAAGTCAAAGGGTCTGAATACTTTCTGAATGCAAGTTCTAGCTCATTTACTTGCTTTTGGAAACTCAATGCTTCATATGTAGGTCTGTCCTTGGTCTACTAGTCTTTAGGAGCGACTTTTCTTGCTGTGGTAACATACTGCTTTATTGGTATCCAACATTTTATTCAGGAGATGTTTCAAACTGGTTGTCAACACCTTGCTAAGAAGCTTACGACAACTTGGGGTAACTGAGAAAAGTATCACCTTTCCCTAGTTATGGCTAAATGCTAATCCTAGCCTCCCTCTCTCTCTGCCTTTGATTCAGATATACTGTCGAGTGCTGAGAGGAGCTGATGACATTAGCCTACAGTAGCAGTTTCCCCCAAGCCTAACTGCCTATTGGGCTCCTGTAATTAGTCCATGGTAATATTCCTACAATTAACCTCACCTCGTTTTAGCGATCATGTTTTAATGATGAGAGAGAGCGAGTCAGTGCATCTGAAGCCCACAGGGATGCATGCATGACACGACCCGGCGCCTCAGCCTCTTCATTAACAGCACTGAAGGACACGGGGGTCTCACACACACACACACACACACACACACACACACACTCCAGACAACTTGGATTACCTTTTGTTTACTTCCCAAGGGCAAAGAGGAAAGGAAATGAGGAAAGGAAATGAGGAAAGGAAATGCGTCATAGAAGAATACACTTGTTTTTCTCATTTTATGTAACCCTCCAAGTCTAGTTAAAAGGTGGTAGGAAAGCTTGAGTGGGGATGGACTTTTCTGCATTGAAATGGCAGTAAAATATGTATTTATATATTTTTCTCTTAAACGGTAAATCATTGTCATTTACAGTGATTTACAGTTAGAATTGTTGCATATAGCAGGTTTTCCAAACTCGGTCCTGTTTTTGACCTAACACTACACAGCTGATTCAAATAACCAACTCTTCATCAAGCTGTGATTATTTGAATCAGCTGTGTAGTTCTAGGGCAAAATCCAAAACATGCACCCAGGGGGGACCCCAGGACCCAGTTTGGGAAACCCTGACAAAAAGCACTTTCACGTCCTTTTAAATCCATCCTTGGCATCAGACCTCTATTTATTTATAATTTCCTCTGAACGCCACTCTGATTCTCTTATTGTATTTTAGCAGGGAGTCCCACTGAGACCAAGGCCTCCTTGGCAAGGAAGACTTCTCTGTAATAGTCTACTGCAGGAGTAGGCAACCGTGTTCCTGGATTGCCGCAGGTACAGCAACACACCGGGTCTTCCAGGTGGGCTAAATCCAACACAGGAAGTGCCTGCGGCCCTCCAGGACCAGGGTTGCCTTCCCCTGCTCTACACAGTGTATCAGTTAAAAGCCTAGTGGAGGAGGGCCAGCAGTGTATCCACAACAAGAGCTGATGAGTGGCCATAGAGCAGCAATAGTGAAGTGTCTTGTCTGACAGTGGGGCATTTGTACATCAAGGACATGGCTCACTGATGACTCCATTAGTGGCTGTCATAGGGACAGCACGGGGGCCTCTGATCAATCTGATCTATTTGGCACCTTGGCCCTTGGCCCCCATGTACCTCTACCCTCCTCAGCCATAGTATAGACACTAGCAGGTGAGTTGGCGAGAGGTATGAGAAGGACACGTGTGTTTCTACAGGAGGGATTAGGGTTTCTATTGTAATGCACACACACATGCATGCATCATTGTTATGTTTAGATACACGAACACACACATACACTAACACACTGATACGCACACTTGGAAGAATGCTCTTTTCGATAATTTGATGGAAAGCCATTCAGAATACAGATGAATTGTAGAGAAGCAGAATAAGTCTAAAGACAGGGATTTTTTCCGTCTTAAATCAGAATTACTAGATCATTCCTCCAATCCCTGAGCAATACAGAACCACCTGAGGATGCCATGGTTTCAATCCTGGCTTTTTTTATTTAAAAAAAAAATATATATTCTACCCCCTTTTCTCCCCAATTTCGTGGTATCCAATTGTTTTTTAGTAGCTACTATCTTGTCTCATTGCGACAACTCCCGTACGGGCTCGGGAGAGACGAAGGTTGAAAGTCATGCGTCCTCCGATACACAACCCAACCAAGCCACACTGCTTCTTAACACAGCACACATCCAACCCGGAAGCCAGCCGCACCAATGTGTCGGAGGAAACACCGTGCACCTGGCAACCTTGGTTAGCGTGCACTGCGCCCGGCCCGCCACAGGAGTCGCTGGTGCGCGATGAGACAAGGATATCCCTACCGGCCAAGCCCTCCCTAACCCGGACGACGCTGGGCCAATTGTGCTTCGCCCCACGGACCTCCCAGTCACGGCCGGTTGCGACAGAGCCGGGGCGCGAACTCAGAGTCTCTGGTGGCACAGCTGGCGCTGCAGTACAGCGCCCTTAACCACTGCGCCACCCGGGAGGCCTCAATCCCGGCTTTTTGACCACATCTCACCCCTATCATCAGGTGTTGTCTTCATGACAGGGGTCAGAGGCCGTAGGTCAAAGGTCGAAACGTTTGTCAATGATCACCTGTGTCCCTCTCTTGTGTCCCACCTGTCACGGGACCCTGTGGTTGTGTGGCATGTCTGTGACATATCTGGCCCAGGCATGGTGACTCTGTCCATGTAGCTGTGACTGGAGGAACATGTGAGCACGTCAGCTATTCAATCAGTCAGACTGTCACAGGCTTACGTCCCAAACAGCACCCTGTTCCATTTATAGTGCACTACTTTGCTGGGTTAAGAAATAGTGCACTATATAGGGAATAGGGTTCCATTTGGGACGCAATCAGGGATAACAGAGTTTTTTTATCTTGGCTTCAATAAGTGTCCCCCTTTGACACACAGGACTGATCAATAACCATTGTTTTCTGAGGCGGTTTAGAAAAACGTTTGTGGCTTTTTACTGTACTGATTATCGAGTGTTGTAGGGAGTGACAATGACACAGAAATAGATGTCATGGTTGTTCTGGAAAATCCTTTGTTGCTTTGCTGGTGTTTGAGGGTGGGGAGGGTGGTGGTGGGAGTGTGCCTGCATGTGGGTACATCAGAGGAGGCTGTTGGGAGGAGCTATAGGAGGGCATGCTCATTGTAAAGACTGGAATGGACTTGTTGGAATGGTATCAAACACCACAAACATATGGAAACAACATGTTTGACTCCGTTCCATCTATTCCATTCCAGTCACTACAATGAGTGTGTCCTCCTATAGCTCCTCCCACCAGCCTCCACTGGTGTACATGTGATACTGCATACTTTTCTGTGTATGAACATTTGTGCATGTATGCCTGCATATACACCTATGTCTTTGGGTTCACCTTCACATGTATCTACAATATGTGTATCCATGTATACCTCCATCCACGTTCACATATCCTCGGTTCCTTCACTGGTATCTCCAGACCCCCTTAAATGATGGATGAACCTGGCAATGTGGAACGATTACGCAACCATGTACCCCACCTGTACCCCACTGGCTTCATTATTCCGTGTTAGGATCATTTGGCCGTTAGTGTCGCAGCGGGCACCGCATGACAGCCAACATTAATATTTAGCAGTCTCTTCTAGAAGAGGAGACACAGCGGTAGAGAGAGAGAAAAGAGGAGAGGAAAGGAAACAGAAGCCAACGGTTGTCCGGCTTGGACAGAACTGACACATAGAGGACAGGTCGGCCATCTGTTTTCAAGCGTCAGTGAATTGCATGGGTCGGCTAATAGTTTTCGTGTTTTTTGTCTTTCCCCCGGAGCAAACAGTATGTTTGTTCATTTATTCATATTGTTGGCCTGTGCGCGTATGCGAGAAAGGCCTTAAAGGCGTTTTGTTGTGAACAGCACGGATGAGATTAGTATTTTGTCCTTAAAATAACAGGTGTGAATAAGGGTATTATTCAATCAAAACTGAAAACAGGTTTCCGGGGTGGAGTCAAAATAGCATTTTGGTCTATCCCTGTGTTGTGATTGGACCTCCAGGTCTATCCCTATGTTGTGATTGGACCTCCAGGTCTAGCCCTGTGTTGTGATTGCACCTCCAGGTCTAGTCCTGTGCTGGGATTGGACCTCCAGGTCTAGCCCTGTGTTGGGATTGGACCTCCAGGTCTAGCCCTGTGTTGTGATTGGACCTCCAGGTCTAGCCCTGTGTTGTGATTGCACCTCCAGGTCTAGTCCTGTGCTGGGATTGGACCTCCAGGTCTAGCCCTGTGTTGGGATTGGACCTCCAGGTCTAGTCCTGTGCTGTGATTGGACCTCCATGTCTAGTCCTGTGCTGTGATTGGACCTCCAGGTCTAGTCCTGTGCTGTGATTGGACCTCCAGGTCTAGTCCTGTGCTGTGATTGGACCTCCAGGTCTAGTCCTGTGTTGTGATTGGACCTCCAGGTCTAGCCCTGTGCTGTGGTTTGGACCTTTGATTACATCCCCAGCTAGCGGCCCTTATTGCGTTTGCGTCTCTCTCCCCTGCTGCCCTGCGATGTGTAATCACTGCGAATTAGCATGTGTTAGGGTAGCGCTTAGCAGCCGCTCCGTGGAGTCTCACCCCTGTGTGTCTGCTGTAATGTAATCCCATTTGTTGTCTTGGTCTGGCCTGTATCAGGGCCTCTGGATTCAAATCAGATGGTTACTTTAAAGGCCTGTTGGGTTCCCCTCTGTCTAACAAGATTCAATTACTCTATCCAAACAGAGTGATTAGATTTGGCTGCATGTCTCCTTCTGAACTCACATTTCCCAAGCAAGTGTGTGTCTATAATAACAATTTGGTGGATGCTTATATTTGTCCTGTTTGTGTGTATGTGTGTGTGTTTTCATGCATCCATGCTTGTGTTCAGGTTTTTGTATACATAATTGAATGTGGTAGACATTGTTCTCCCTGTAAATATTTAGCCCAGACTCAGACATTGTGGGCAGTCTGAATCTTCCCCTATGCCCTTGGCAACTCACAGCAGACAAAGAAGTCCAATTCAATCTAGATCTGATGTACGAGATCTGTCTGGAAGGAGTCTTTAACTCATTGGTGAATGTGTGGTGAATGTCACATTCACTGGAGCCTTCAATCTACTGCTATTGTGAGTCTATACGGAGTAACAAAATCACCACAATGTCAATCTACTGCTATTGTGAGTCTATACGGAGTAACAAAATCACCACAATGTCAATCTACTGCTATTGTGAGTCTATACGGAGTAACAAAATCACCACAATGTCAATCTACTGCTATTGTGAGTCTATACGAAATAACAAAATCATCACAATGTCAATCTACTGCTATTGTGAGTCTATACGGAATAACAAAATCATCACAATGTCAGTGGAAGCAGTTGCATAGTGTCAACAAATGTTACTTCTGTTTTCAGAGAAAATACCAAAATGCAGGTGTAAAGTGTTTTATAGCTGACTGACTGACTGAGACACATATTTGTGGACCAGCTTTCTCAGCGAGGTTCTGGCAGTCTGGGTCTGAGTACAGCGGACACGTTTGTTCCATGAGCATAACGCTCCCATTGTCCCAGCTGTTTGCCTTGATTCATAACACACTTCTGCTGAACACCCTTTTCCAAGAAATGTGACAAAAGTGGGTCAAATAACAGTAATATTTTCTAAGTGATCCAGCTCATGTAGCAGATCATTTTGCAGCACCTCATTTGTTGCTTGGAATCCTTTCAGCACTCGCCTGTTGAACGCTTGTATTCTGGAGAGTCAGCAAAGCTTACTAAACGACTGCATTTCACAAACGACTGCTAATTTGCACACCAGTGACTGAGTCAGACATGAGCCTTTGAACGCTAACGAGTGTCTTATTTCTCTGCTTGATAATCAGTTGGATACAGCCACGGGTCAGACTCCACCTGGGCGCCCGACTTCCCAAGAAATCACTATGACATTTTCCAACACAGCGTCCCTGTCAAGGACACGCTTTCAACAGTCTTTTATCAACATGTCATCTTTTTTTTATATTACTTCTTGATGGTGACTAGGTATTTGATGTTTTTGACATGAGCCATTTTCAATTGCCTATTAAAGTGATTGGCTTATCCTAGTGTTAACCCCTTCCACCAGTGCACCGGAAATCAGTGACCCCATTAACACACTTCGAGTTGGTTTACAGCGTTCACACCTCTGATGTATTACAGCATGCTGTGTATTTACCGGCCGCTAAAACGTTGCTAAGTAACAGAGATCCGTGTGTATCAATGCATCTACGTTCTTAGTGGCACTAAGTATAGTCTTGTGACTGTACCTGCTCCATCAAACTGCTCTCTTGAAACAAAAAACTTTATTGCACAAACATAAATAACCAGATTTAATAAATAACATGATATGTGTCGGGTGAACAGTATCATAAAAGAGGAGATAAAAAATAACCATTTTATTCTTTGACCATTTCAATTTCTTCCAAACTAAAGTTGGTTTTTAAACAAGGTTGTATAAGTAACTATAAAATAGGGTCATTTCCCTACACCCTCATAAAAATATAACTAAAATAACCAACATTGGCAATTGAATTGCAAAACGTGTCTTTGTCGAACTTCAAATGTCCAAACCAGACAGATAGTGTAAATAGAACTACTATACTGCTATAGTGTCCACTGACAGGACATAAATTGAATGCAGGCCGGTATGCCTCGCCAGCCATCAGCCAGGAAATGTAAAGCATGTAAAGTGTAGCGTGAGAATGGCAATCTGTCCGTGTATCGCTTCAAAGGATTCAGGATTTCTTTCCTGTTTCCTTCCAGTCCCCTTTCAAGGCTGTGCCACGGCCGCATAATGTCATCCAATCATCTTGAACCTCCACTCACACTTCCAGCCACTGGCCGTATGGTGAAAAGCATTTGGAATGTCATACAAAAGACAGAAGGCAATTCTAGGGGGTTGTTGCTGTATACTGCACTTCAGTAGTATAAGCCTTGTCCACACACACACACACGCATGCATGCACACGCATGCACACACCCATAAACTAATACACACGCATGCACACACCTTCTACAGTGGCCTGGGGAGAAAGGGTTGTGCAAAGTTTTTCCGCATACTCACCAACATCTGGCGGAGGACAGACTTACTGTGCCACCATGGGGCCTGAACACATCCAGTTAAGACAGAGGAAATGAGAGGGCGGAAACCTACATCGAGCAGGCACCTGAACCTGGGGGGGGGTAGAGAGAGAGAGAGAGAGAGAGAGATCCGTTGCTCCAACAGCAGAGGATAAACTAACCAAACATGGAGACCAGCAGGATGAAGACGAAGATGAGTGGTCTCTCGGCATCTTCTCCTTCTCTTGCCTGACCCTCATCTCCATACAGTCAGTACATGTAACTGTCTGACCCTCATCTCCATACAGTCAGTACATGTAACAGTCTGACCATCATCTCCATACAGTCAGTACATGTAACAGTCTGACCCTCATCTCCATACAGTCAGTACATGTAACAGTCTGACCCTCATCTCCATACAGTCAGTACATGTAACTGTCTGACCCTCATCTCCATACAGTCAGTACATGTAACAGTCTGACCATCATCTCCATACAGTCAGTACATGTAACAGTCTGACCCTCATCTCCATACAGTCAGTACATGTAACAGTCTGATCTCCCTCATCTCCATACAGTCAGTACATGTAACAGTCTGACCCTCATCTCCATACAGTCTGACCCTCATCTCCATACAGTCAGTACATGTAACAGTCTGACCCTCATCTCCACACAGTCAGTACATGTAAGTCTGACCCTCATCTCCATACAGTCAGTACATGTAACAGTCTGACCCTCATCTCCATACAGTCAGTACATGTAACAGTCTGACCCTCATCTCCATACAGTCAGTACATGTAACAGTCTGACCCTCATCTCCATACAGTCAGTACATGTAGCAGTCTGACCCTCATCTCCATACAGTCAGTACATGTAACAGTCTGACCCTCATCTCCACACAGTCAGTACATGTAACAGTCTAACCCTCATCTCCATACAGTCAGTACATGTAACAGTCTGACCCTCATCTCCATACAGTCAGTACATGTAACAGTCTGACTCTCATCTCCACACAGTCAGTACATGTAACAGTCTGACCCTCATCTCCACACAGTCAGTACATGTAACAGTCTGACCCTCATCTCCATACAGTCAGTACATGTAACAGTCTGACCCTCATCTCCACACAGTCAGTACATGTAACAGTCTGACCCTCATCTCCACACAGTCAGTACATGTAACAGTCTGACTCTCATCTCCACACAGTCGGTACATGTAACATTTTGACCCTCATCTCCATACAGTCAGTACATGTAAGTCTGACCCTCATCTCCACACAGTCAGTACATGTAACAGTTTGACCCTCATCTCCACACAGTCAGTACATGTAACAGTCTGACCCTCATCTCCACACAGTCAGTACATGTAACAGTCTGACTCTCATCTCCACACAGTCGGTACATGTAACAGTTTGACCCTCATCTCCATACAGTCAGTACATGTAAGTCTGACCCTCATCTCCACACAGTCAGTACATGTAACAGTTTGACCCTCATCTCCATACAGTCAGTACATGTAACAGTCTGACCCTCATCTCCATACAGTCTGACCCTCATCTCCATACAGTCAGTACATGTAACAGTCTGACCCTCATCTCCATACAGTCAGTACATGTAACAGTCTGACTCTCATCTCCACACAGTCGGTACATGTAACAGTCTGACCATCATCTCCACACAGTCAGTACATGTAACAGTCTGACCCTCATCTCCATACAGTCAGTACATGTAACAGTCTGACCCTAACATCTCTCATCTCCACAGTCGGTACATGTAACAATCTGACCCTCATCTCCACACAGTCAGTACATGTAACAGTCTGACCCTCATCTCCATACAGTCAGTACATGTAACAGTCTGACCCTCATCTCCACACAGTCGGTACATGTAACAGTCTGACCCTCATCTCCATACAGTCAGTACATGTAACAGTCTGACCCTCATCTCCATACAGTCAGTACATGTAACAGTCTGACCCTCATCTCCACACAGTCGGTACATGTAACAGTCTGACCCCCTCATCTCCATACAGTCAGTACATGTAACAGTCTGACCCTCATCTCCATACAGTCAGTACATGTAACAGTCTGACCCTCATCTCCACACAGTCGGTACATGTAACAGTCTGACCCTCATCTCCACACAGTCGGTACATGTAACAGTCTGACCCTCATCTCCATACAGTCAGTACATGTAACAGTCTGACCCTCATCTCCACACAGTCGGTACATGTAACAGTCTGACCCTCATCTCCACACAGTCGGTACATGTAACAGTCTGACCCTCATCTCCACACAGTCGGTACATGTAACACTGGACTCTTCAACTCCCTTTTAGAGCATTGCTGTAGATGAGAACGTGTTTTCAGTCAACTTACCTTCTATAACAAGGTGTCACACTTTATCTCAATAGGCACCTTATGCATGTACTGTGTGATTGCGTGTGTGTGTGTGTGTGTGTGTGTGTGTGTGTGTTCGCGCTCAACAGGCAATCGGTAACATTTCTTCCCATAACATTTCCTAAGTGACAAAACACATGCCTGTTGACTCACTGCAGGGAAGCATCTATTACCTAAAGTTGACAAACAAACAAACGAGACAAACATCAACACTGACAGCGAATAGCGACACTACTTTCTCTGATGTTTACTCATCTATATCGCCCAGCAGCCCTGTACATAACAACACCACACAACCTGGTCCTCCTGTATCTAGGGCTATATAGGACAGGGTACTAGAGAGTTACTGTCCATTAATACATCCAGTTTTAATGTTGTTTATTTGTATGCAGATCAGAGGTAAATGTATTCCTCTCCTACAGGTGCAGACACCTCATCTCTATTCATATCTGCACTGTTAATTAGCATTTTCCCACTGATCTCCTTTGTGGAGTGGAAACTGTTCTCTCTCTCTCTCTATATATATATATATATATATATATATATATATATATTGTTTTGGTGTGTTTATTTTGTACGCTGCTAAGGGATTGTTTTTATTCTATTTAAAAACCTCTGACAAAAAAAAGAGCTTTAAGTTTGATAACGGGCCGAGCGAACACATCGTTCCCGTTTGATAGCCTACAAGTTAATTCTATAAATACATTGCTTTCTGAGTGAGTGATGTCATCCAGGGTCGCAACCCTAACCCTACTACTCGTTTTAATGATGCATGCAGTGGAGTTGTCTATTTGCCGGTTGTCTCAACGGAGGTCAAATGATTAGCATTTACATGTTCTTAGATGTATTGCTCATCAATTGCCCCCCCGTTCTAATTTCAGATATTAGATGAAATGGAGGTGAGACAATGCAGCCAATGCCGTTGACTGACCCGTCAATGGAATAAAAGGCAGTTCAGTCCTATGTCTAGACCAACAATATGTTCAGACCAACAATTGACCCCCCTCCTCCCTCCCTCCACACCACGGGTCCCAAATGCCCCCCAATCCCTTTACGGTGCACTACATTTGACCATAGGCACGTGTCAAAGTAGTGCACTATAAAAGGAATAGGATGCCATTTGGGGCACAGCCGCAGTGAAGTATGGCTCCATTATGCATTCTCTCTGGGTTTTTCATCTCCATTATGTTGCCTTTAGTAAATGTATGCATCCAGGTGACTTTATAAAACTGATAAAAATCCCCCGCTCCAGTTTTCCACATCCAGGTGACTTTATAAAACTGATAAAAATCCACCTCTCCAGTTTTCCATATCTGAGGCTTAGGCCTTGTGTTACAATAGGGTTATGATCTATCTCTGTATAAAGAAGATCTGGTACATTATTCAAGATTGAGGACCTTTACATTTCCTAAATTAATCTAAAACAAGACGCTATAGATCTCTCCATATCATGTTTTAACCTCCATATGCCGCATTGTTGGGTGACTGGACTCATCAAAGGCATTATAATGATGTACAATAGATAGACCTACCAAATTGTGATGTAGTTTATCAGCATTGGTGGTTTGATGACCTCTGCACTGTGTGTCTTAAATCAACCAACAGCAGTCTTTTCTCTTAGAGTTCAGCATTGGTGGTTTGATGACCTCTGCACTGTGTGTCTTAAATCAACCAACAGCAGTCTTTTCTCTTAGAGTTCAGCATTGGTGGTTTGATGACCTCTGCACTGTGTGTCTTAAATCAACCAACAGCAGTCTTTTCTCTTAGAGTTCAGCATTGGTGGTTTGATGACCTCTGCACTGTGTGTCTTAAATCAACCAACAGCAGTCTTTTCTCTTAGAGTTCAGCATTGGTGCTTTGATGACCTCTGCACTGTGTGTCTTAAATCAACCAACAGCAGTCTTTGGATTCAGAAAGTTATATTTTCAGATAACTAACTTGAAAGTGTCTGTTACATTCATGAAATGATTGAAAGATGATTGCTGTTAACCTTTTACTGCAGTGGGCTAAATCAGGGTCACATAGTGTTTCTAGGTCGTCTTAAACTAATCTGGTTTGGAACAAAAGTATACAGCTCACACACATGGTTATGTTCTTAAAAAAAGAAGATACCTGTACAATGTCCAATATAGAGTTGAAATGTATTCAATTTTGAGTTTGCAACCCAATATTACACTTTATATACATCACAGAAGACTTAAATATAACAAAACTGTTTGACATAGAAACACCTGATTTTTGGCGGGTTTAAAAAAATAATATTTATTAATGGTGAAATTAAGAAAAATAAGAATAACATTCCACCCACGAGGCCACTAAGTAATTTGACTGCAGGACAGGACTACATGACATGTGTTTTTGAGGTCTTTCAAAGATCTCCGTCCTTTTGTTTACCACAAGGACAAGCTGTAGGGCGATTGAATTGAAAGAAACTCCATTGAAATACTGTGAATGAATGATGCTGTAGGTACAGTATGACATGTCATCCATGTCTATGTTCGTGAAAGCATCCATTCATAACATAGGATCATGTAGTTATTGTATACCGTAGCATCATTCAAACAACTGAGAATATTTCAAATGTTTATGAGAACTAATCTGAATAGATGTACAGGGCCACCGATTGGTAGTAGACATTTTCCATTTACGTCCGTCAAGATTGAGACCCTGTTTACCCTGTTTACCCTGCTCAATGATTCACTGAAAGCCTTCATTCAATCACCACAATGCAAGCACTTTCAAACCAAACATAACGAAAATGCAATTAGTTCCTCCTTGCATTCACCTTACACACAGTGTACTGATCTTGACTTCTTTCACGGGAATCAATAAAGCTTTGAGACAGATGTCAACAGTCGGTAGACAAAACTAGGGGAGATTCAGCAATTAAATACAGAACAGGTGCATTGATTCACATTATTTAACACATTGTGTGACACACAATATCCCTTCTCGGTCATAAGTGTAGTTCCCTGTAAAAGGGCACTTTACAATACATCGCCAAGGTGACAACTCTGGAAAGAAAGTGGATCTACTTTCTCAGGTGTGCATGTCAATCAGTCACATTTGAAGGTTCATGTCCACTTACTTGTCACCCATACATTGTAAACTGTATCACTTTTAATCTTGTATTGATCATGTACTATTTTCTTTACAGTCAAAGTAACAGAATTGTTTGCTCAGATAATTCTGTATCTGTTTCTGTTTAAAACGTTTATTGATCAAATTTTACGAGTCAACAAACAGAATCTTTGCTCGGATACTTCTATTTCTGTTTCAGACCGATCTTTAATTTTTGAACGTCTCAAATCTGCGTCCCACCTTCTAATCTCCCAAAGCCTTCTCATCAATCTCTTTTTCTTAGCATGGTGATGATACAGTAGACATTCTGTGCCCTTCCCTCGCCGTGTACTGTAGATATGCATCCCAAATGGGACCCTGTTCACTACATAGTGCACTACTTTTGACCAGAGCTCTATGAGCCCTGTTGAAAACTAGTGCCCTATATAGGGAATGCGCTGCCATTTGGGACACAGTACCAAGATTGTGTATGCATGTCTTCCCTCCCGTAGTTGGGTTGAATGAATCAGTATGTATAGTATGTATAGAGGTGACACACAGAGAACATAGGATGTGAGGATTGTTAATGGCATCTCAGCTACAACTGACAGTACAGTACGGCTTCCAGATACCACTCTTGGCTGCGATGCCATATATACTGTATGTAGGATCATTACCACACACCCACTGGATTTACCCAAGTGGATGTGTGTGTTTGACCACACTGCTGCAATGGAAGAGGACTTGCTGCTTGGTCCACTGGTGCACTCTGTCTCTGTCTCTGTCACACCCTGACCATAGTTTGCTTTGTATGTTTCTATGTTTGTTTGGTCAGGGTGTGATCTGAGTAGGCATTCTATGTTGTGTGTCTAGTTTGTCTGTATCTGTGTTTGGCCTGATATGGTTCTCAATCAGAGGCAGGTGTTAGTCATTGTCTCTGATTGGGAACCATATTTTGGTAGCCTGTTTGGTGTTGGGTTTTGTGGGTGATTGTCCTTATGTCCTTTTTCTGTCGTTTGTTACTTAGCACCAGTGTTAGGCTGTTTCGGTTTTCGTATTACGTTTATTGTTTTTGTATTGGATTTGTGTTCACTTTGTTTTCATTAAACATGAATCTCAATAATCACGCCGCATTTTGGCCTGACTCTCCTTTGCCTACAGAAAACCGTGACAGTCTCTCTGTCTCTGTCTCTCTTACTTTCTCTCTCTCTCTCTCTCTGTCGCTTTCTCTATCTTTCTTACTCTCTCCATCCCGCTTACCCCTCTCACTCTCTCACTTCTTTGAACTTCTCCTCTCTCTTACTACCCACTCTGTCCCACTGCCTCATACATTGCTGTGTGGCCTGGTGGTTAGCTGGTGAGCAGCATCTGCAGCGTGGGCCCTCTCTGATTGATAACTTCTTCCTTGGCTATGACGGGGGACTGCTCAGGCTCAATAACACCCCAAATTGGGTAAACTCCGCCCTGTTTACTATGCGCAGACATAGTGAGCCCCCAACCATACACACGCACAAGGACACACAAGGATACACACACTTTGCATTGATCAAAACTGAGGGAGAAAGAAACACACTGAACCTGACCATGTAAATTCCGTTGCGGGGGTCGTTTGCCCGATTACAGATCACTTTTGACGTACTCTTAAAGGGGTTCAGATGACTCAAATCTGGTCTCACACCAAGGCAGGGAAGCGGTTGTTGTTGTTGACGTATTGTTTTGATGAGACATGCTACGGAGCATTGTGACTTGCTCTTTGCTGACTTTTGGTCAGTGAACATGTGATGGAGAAACCCATGGGATATACTGGCATGGAGGAAGCCAACAAATTAGCCTGGTTAAATCACACAGAACCCTACGCTCATCACATTCAGTCTGTTTTAACCCGGCTACCATGACAGAGCTATGTATGAAACATGCCTCGTTAATGAAACATCCTTAACGAGACTCTGCAATACAAACGGCCCACACCTCCCCTACTGAGCGGCTCCACATCTAAGCAATAAGCATGTGCCAATATCACACCATTCAACCATTCATACCATTCATACGTCCAAAAACTTGTTGTATTAGCCCACACCTCCCCTACTGAATGGCTCCACATCTGAGCAATAGGCATATGCCAATATCATACGATTCATACGTCCATAAACTCAGCGTGTTAAAACAAAGGCCCCTTGCTTCACCGCACAAAGATACAGTAGAGTTTATATGAATTTTATTAAGGCCCCTATCCTTGTATTGTCACTGTACCTTATCACCGGCAGTTAGAAAATACCCTGCCTCTCCCTCTGACTGAATTATGATCCCTCATATATTTCTGAGCCCGTCCTTATATTTCCTTCAGTCTTCCACTGATCCTGTACATTTATTTAATTTATCTTTCCCTGCTCCTCTCTTTCTTTCATTCTTTCTTTCTTTCTTTCTCTCTTTCTTTCTCTCTTTCTTTCTCTTTCTTTCTTTCTTTCTCTCTTTATTTCTCTCTTTCTTTCTTTCTTTCTCTCTCTCTCTGCCTGTCACGTTCTGACCCTAGTTCTTGTGTTATTTGTTTGTTTTAGGTGGTCAGGACGTGAGTTGGGTGGGCATTCTATGTTTTGTGTTTCTAGGTTGGTTTTCTGTGTTCGGCCTAGTATGGTTCTCAATCAGAGGCAGGTGTCGTTAGTTGTCTCTGATTGAGAATCATGCTTAGGTAGCCTGGGATTCACTGTTGTTTGGTGGGTGATTGTTTCTGTGTCTGTGTTTGTTCGCCACATGGTACTGGTTCGGTTTTGTTCACGTTTATTGTTTTGTATTCATTGAGTGTTCAGTTTATGTTTTTAAATAAACAACCATGGACACTTACCACGCCGCATCTTGGTCCGATCCTTGCTACACCTCCTCTTCAGACGAAGAGGAGGAAAACCTTTACACTGCCTCTCTCTTTTCCAGCCGGAGGCCAAACCCAGGCTTTAGCGCCCAAGTTAAGCTGTGGAACACAATGCAAGGCGGCTGTGATCCGTGTCTGCTTTGGAAACGAGGTTAATGTCTTTGAGAAAAGTCTATCTGGCAACAGACCCCTTTCAACTGTTTCCATCGCTACGGGAGATGAGGGGGTCTAGTTTGCAGTGAAGTGGAGGGCAGAGCATTTGCCTGCTGGTGTGAGGCCAAGAGCCCATATTTAATTACCTGTCTGCCAAGACGGTGGGATCAGTCCGCCTGTTGTTCTTTTCTTGAGATTGTTTCCTTCACAGAGGGGGCCAAAGCACTCTGGCAACTAGGAGGCCTTAGTGGGCTACTGCTCAGAGAGAGAGAAAAATGGAGAGAGAGAAAGAGAGTGGGAGAGTGCGTGTATGTGTGTGCGTGCCAAAAGCTTGCTCGTTTGCTGTTAGTCATTGGAGCAGACCTGGGATGTTTTTCAAACACCTGGAATGGGATGCCTCCATTGGTTCCATTGCATCAGGAAAGATCAATCACGCACAGCTTAAGTATTTGAAAAAAAGAAAAACAAATGCTATTTGAACCCAGGTCTGAATTCTGAACTGTCTGTTTGTATGTGTCTGTGTTGCTATTCTTAGATTTGTGTTTAGCCTCATTTCTGTGTCTGTAGTTAATTGTTAATGTCATTGTCAGTTCATCACATCACCCCCCCCCCGTTGCTCTTATGTGACGGCAGCAGGTTTGAGTTAATGCCTTCAGAGCAGAGTCTCTGTCTGAACACAAACACACACACACACAATCTCTCTCTCTCACACAGATACACATACACACAGTATCTCTCTCTCTCTCACACACACACATACACACACACACACACACACACAGATGTACTCACACACACAATCTCTCTTTTACACAAATACATACACACAGTATCTCTCTCTCTCTCACACACACACACACAGATGCACACACACACACAATCTCTCTCTCTCTCACATACACACACAATCTCTCTCTCTTTTACACAAATACATACACACAGTATCTCTCTCACTCACACACACACAGATACACACACAATCTCTCTCTTTTACACAAACACATACACACAATCTCTCTCTCTTTTACACAAATACATACACACAGTATCTCTCTCTCACACAGATACACATACACACAGTATCTCTCTCTCACACAGATACACATACACACAATCTCTCTCTCTCACACAGATACACATACACACAGTATCTCTCTCTCTCTCTCTCACACACACACACACAGATGCACACACACACACACAGATGCACACACAATCTCTCTCTTTTACACAAACACATACACACAATCTCTCTCTCTCTCACACACACACACACTCAGATACACACACACAATCTCTCTATATTTTACACCACACACACACACACAATCTCTCTCTTTTACACAAACACATACACACAATCTCTCTCTCTTTCACACACACAGATACACACACACAATCTCTCTCTCTTTTTCACACACACACACACACACACACATTATCTCTCTCTTTCACACACACTAGTTTTATTTTATTTAACCTTTATTTAACTGGTGATGGGAAGTTCAGGCTATTTCTACTGACTCTGATCTTTTCTCCTTCAGTCAAAAAAACAAATCTTTTGACTCATTTGAGTCAGTAATGCCCAGAGCATGCAGGACCCCCTACCAGCAAACGATCAACTGAAAACCGGAGTCATGATTCTACGAGTCGCTCGTACACATGTCGTTCACCATAAGGGGTTTAGTGGCGATGTCATTTGTGACTGAGACTTGTAAACATGTGCTGTAAACAATATCATTTTAAATTCTTTCTAGGCACACAAATAAGATTACCATGCATTTGAAACGAGATCTAGTTGTGGCAGCAACCAGACTAGATTATGAACGACTCTTGGCGGAATGCATTGCTTGACTGCCGTGAGGGTGATAAGTTAGTAGCCTGATGACTCACACTACGGCGATAGGCATAGTCGTTTGCAAACTGCAGCCCGCCAAACGATTTGTTCACAAGTTTGAGTTTGTTGAGCAGAGGCTGTGTACGTTTTGGTTTTACAAAGCTGTGTCCGCTATAACATTCAATAATCAATTCATTTCAGTCATTCTAGCACCATGTGATCAATTATCAGTTACAAACATGTATTTTTCTTCTCTATGCTCATAATCTATTTTCCTGTGCGCACATGACCGCCAAGTGGTGGTTGGAACACATCTCTGGAGGTGCTGAACACATCTCTGGAGCAGCTGAACACATCTCTGGAGCAGCTGGAACACATCTCTGGAGGCGCTGAACACATCTCTGGAGGCGCTGAACACATCTCTGGAGCCGCTGAACACATCTCAGGATCAGCTGAACACATCTATGGAGGCGCTGAACACATCTCTGGAGCCGCTGAACACATCTCTGGAGCAGCTGAACACATCTCTGGAGCCGCTGAACACATCTCTGGAGCAGCTGAAGACATCTCTGGAGGCGCTGAACACATCTCTGGAGGCGCTGAACACATCTCTGGAGCCGCTGAACACATCTCTGGAGGCGCTGAACACATCTCTGGAGGCGCTGAACACATCTCTGGAGCAGCTGAACACATCTCTGGAGCCGCTGAACACATCTCTGGAGCAGCTGAACACATCTCTGGAGGCGCTGAACACATCTCTGGAGCCGCTGAACACATCTCTGGAGCAGCTGAAGACATCTCTGGAGCCGCTGAACACATCTCTGGAGGCACTGAACACATCTCTGGAGCCGCTGAACACATCTCAGGATCAGCTGAACACATCTCTGGAGCCGCTGAACACATCTCAGGATCAGCTGAACACATCTCTGGAGCAGCTGAACACATCTCTGGAGCAGCTGGAACACATCTCTGGAGCAGCTGAGCCAGAGGAGCGTGTATTAATCCTGCTGTAGGACTCATTGTGACCAGCACTAGCAGGTCAAACCAATGACTAAAATTAATGAGTCACTTAGAAAAACGAATCATGACTCTTGAGTCAGTAAAAGTAATCGTTCAAAAAGACTGAATCGTTCGCGAACTGCACATCACTAACACACATACTATCTCGCTGTCTGTCTTACGCACGCACACACACACACACACACACACACACACACACACACACACACACACACACACACACACACACACACACACACACACACACACACACACACACACACACACACACACACACACACACACAAAGATAGCTCCACTCTGTCTCTTTGAGCTCCTGTGTCTGTGATGACTCACAGAGCCAAACACCCCAGAATAGCACAGTTTGGTTGTGTTCTGTGTTCTTCTCCCCACACCAGTCCAGGATTAATGAGCCAACTGGGAGAATACAATCATGTTAGCTAGTCAAATGTAGAGCTAACTTTTGTGTTACGCACAATGACCATCTGTTCAGGTGATTATGGCGTTGACTGTCTTGTTTTTGAGTCAGTCACTGCATTTGGTTGCTTTGAAATACCGCTAAGAGTGATTTCAACCTGAAGTGCCCATTGATGCATGATGTCAAACTCGTAGCTATAGGGACAAGAGTTTTTCCTAACCATTAAAACCTGACTGTGAAAAACTCCAGGCCCTAGTTATAGCCTGCAGCGAAGGCTCAGAGTTTTCCCTTGTCAGGTTACTCCTTTTAGGGCCAGGACTTTTTCCTGACCATGTGACCTGACTGGGAAAACTCTGGGACCTATAGGCTATAACAAGGGCCAAGAGTTTTTCCTGGTAAGGTGACGCATCACAGCCCTTTAACAGCAGCATCTGATCGTAGGAACAGGCCCTGTGTCCGACCTTCCTCCTTGTCTCGGAGAGATAAATACACTTTATTAACTGCACTGGCTCATCTATCACCATCTTAATCGGAGTCCAGATCTTTTCATTACACATCTGATAAGTCTCTCTCCCTCTCTCCCTCACTCTTTTTCTCTCTCCCTCCCTCCCTGCGGACACCACAGTCTGACACCTGGACTCACCTTGGCGTTGTCACGACGATTCGTCAGCGAGCCAAAGGAATATACAATAGATTTTTGGGCAGCGTGCTAATGCATTTCAAAGGAGCACAGGTCAAACCCTCTGGCCGTGTACCCAAATTACTTACACAGTAAAAGAGGAGTGATAGAGAAGGAGGGATTGAGTTGGATGCAGAGAGGTTGGTTTTGGTACCAGCGTTCCGTATCGCATTATTCCGAGGGGTGGGCAGGGACACCTATTTGGGTGACATGGGTGACTCCCCAAAGTCAAAGTGAGAAATTCAATTAAAGTGGTTTTAATTCCGCATTGAAGTGGAGACGTAGAGCAGAGTTGAGGCTGGGTAATTGGAGGAGGGGTGGAAGGTTTTCCCCCTCTGTCTTTCCCCCTCCTCTCGTGAATTCAAAACTTTACAGCCCAGATCTGACGTTTAAGACATGGAGGTCGACTCAGGAGTGAGGTACACTATTGAGTTTAACTGCAGTACCTGTAGGTGCACATTGGAATAGACATATTCAGCAAACTGATGTTGCCATCCCATGGGAAATACTTTGATGCAATGGCCTATACCAGACTTGGCTCTAAGAAAAAGGCACCTGATATTAGAGGTCGACCGATTATGATTTTTCAACGCCGATACCGATTATTGGAGAACCAAAAAAGGCCATAACCGGTTAATCGGCCAATTTTTTTACAATACTGAATGAACACTTATTTTAACTTAATATAATACATCAATAAAATCAATTTAGCCTCAAATAAATAATGAAACATGTTCAATTTGCAAAAACAAAGGGTTGGAGAAGAAAGTAAAAGTGCAATATGTGCCATGTAAGAAAGCTAACGTTTAAGTTCCTTGCTCAGAACATGAGAACATATGAAAGCTGGTGGTTCCTTTTAAAATGAGTCTTCATTATTCCCAGGTAAGAAGTTTTAGGTTGTAGTTATTATAGGAATTATAGGACTATTTCTCTCTATACCATTTGTATTTCATATACCTTTGACTATTGGATGTTCTTATAGGCACTTTAGTATTGCCAGTGTAACAGTATAGCTTCCATCCCTCTCCTCACCGCTACCTGGGCTTGAACCAGGAACACATCGACAACAGCCACCCTCGAAGCATTGTTACCCACATGCAGAGCAAGGGGAACAACTACTCCAAGTCTCAGAGCAAGTGACGTTTGAAACGCTATTAGCTCGCACCCCGCTAACTAGCTAGCCATTTCACATTGGTTACACCAGCCTAATCTCGGGAGTTGATAGGCTTGAAGTCATAAACAGCGCAATGCTTGAAGCATTGCGAAGAGCTGCTGGCAAAACGCACGACAGTGCTGTTTGAATTAATGCTTACGAGCCTGCTGGTGCCTACCATCGCTCAGTCAGACTGCTCTATCAAATCATAGACTTAATTATTACAAAATAACACACAGAAATACGAGCCTTAGGTCATTAATCTGGTCGAATCCGGAAACTATCATTTTGAAAACAAAACATTTATTTATTATTATTTATTATTATTTAATTATTTCAGTGAAATACGGAACCGTTTCGTATATTATCTAACGGGTGGCATCCCTAAGTCTAAATATTGCACAACCTTCAATGTTATGTCATAATTACGTAAAATTCTGGCAAATTAGTTTGCAATGAGCCAGGTGGCCCAAACTGTTGCATATACCCTGACTCTGCGTGCAATGAATGCAAGAGAAGTGACACAATTTCACCTGGTTAATATTGCCTGCTAACCTGGATTTCTTTTAGCTAAATATGCAGGTTTAAAAATATATACTTCTGTGTATTGATTTTAAGAAAGGGATTGATGTTTATGGTTAGGTACACAGTCTTTTTTCCCAAATGCACACCGCATCGATTATATGCAACGCAGGACACGCTAGATAAACTAGTAATATCATCAACCATGTGTAGTTATAACTAGTGATTATGATTGATTAAGTTTAATGCTAGCTAGCAACTTAGCTTGGCTTCTTACTGCATTCGCGTAACAGGCGGGCTCCTCGTGAGGCAGGTGGTTAGAGCGTTGGACTAGTTAACCGTAAGGTTGCAAGATTGAATCCCTGAGCTGACAAGGTAAAAATCTGTTCGTCTGCCCCTGAACAAAGCAGTTAACCCACCGTTCCTAGGCCGTCATTGAAAATAAGAATGTGTTCTTAACTGACTTGCCTAGTTAAATAAAGGTGTAAAAAATATATACATCCAAAAATACCAATTTCCGATTGTTATGGAAACTCTAAATAGGCCCTAATTAATCAGCCATTCCGATTAATCGGTCGACCTCTACCTGATATCTTGATTGGCAATGTTGTGAAGTTCTGATTAGCTATGTTGTGGCCTTTCTGTGGGTGTGTTTTTGAGTGTGTGTGTGCATGCATGTGTCTGTCTGTACATGCGTGCAAGTGTGTGCTAGCATGTATTTGTGTACGTGCATGCTTGGTCCGTGCCTCTGAGTGTGTGTGAGTCTATGCATCCTTGCCACCACACGGCCGCTATTTATCCTGCATAAGCGTGAGTTTGTTTTGTTACAGCCTAAATTTAAATTTGATTTTAAAAAATGTCACTGGCCTACACACAATACCCCATAATATCAAAGTAGAATGTTTTCTACATTTTTTACAAAAAAAATTAAAGCTGAAATGTCTTGAGTCAATAAGTAACCCCTTTCTTATAGAAAGCCTAAAAATGATCAGGAGTAAATATATGCTTAACAAGTCACATAATAAGTTGCAATAAAGTGTGTAACATGATTTTTGAATGTCTACCTCATCTCTGTACCCCACACATACAATTATCTGTAAGGTCCCTCAGTCGAGCAATGAATTTACAACACTGATTCAACCACAGAGACCAGGGAGGTTTTCCAACGCTTCGCAAAGGGAACCTATTTGTAGATGGGTAAAAAAAGCAGACATTGAATATCCCTTTGAGCATGGTGAAGTTATTAATTACACTTTGGATGGTGTATCAATACAACCAGTCACTGCAAAGATACAGCCGTCCTTCCTAACTCAGTTGCCGGAGAAGGAGGAAACTGCTCAGGGATTTCACCATGAGGCCAATGCTGGCTTCAAATATAATACAACCCATTACTGCAGTACCACTCTCCATGTTTTCAAATCAAATCAAATTTTATTTGTCACATACACATGGTTAGCAGATGTTAATGCGAGTGTAGCGAAATGCTTGTGCTTCTAGTTCCGACAATGCAGTAATAACCAACAAGTAATCTAACTAACAATTCCAAAACTACTGTCTTATACACAGTGTAAGGGGATAAAGAATATGTACATAAGGATATATGAATGAGTGATGGTACAGAGCAGCATAGGCAAGATACAGTAGCTGATATTGAGTACAGTATATACATATGAGATGAGTATGTAAACAAAGTGGCATAGTTAAAGTGGCTAGTGATACATGTATTACATAAGGATGCAGTCGATGATATAGAGTACAGTATATACGTATGCATATGAGATGAATAATGTAGGGTATGTAAACATTATATAAGGTAGCATTGTTTAAAGTGTTGTTTTTCAAGCATCCTGAGAGATTAATTCACCTTTCAGCAGGACAATAACCTAAAACTGTCAGGTGCAGCGTGGTGAGCGTACATTTGTCTTTATTATCAATGTCGCCAACAAAACAGGAAACAACAAAAACTAACGTGAAGCTAACTAGGGCTATACAGGCCACTAACAAAAACTAACGTGAAGCTAACTAGGGCTATACAGGCCACTAACAAAAACTAACGTGAAGCTAACTAGGGCTATACAGGCCACTAACAAAAACTAACGTGAAGCTAACTAGGGCTATACAGGCCACTAACAAAAACTAACGTGAAGCTAACTAGGGCTATACAGGCCACTAACAAAAACTAACGTGAAGCTAACTAGGCTATACAGGCCACTAACAAAAACTAACGTGAAGAACTAGGGCTATACAGGCCACTAACAAAAACTAACGTGAAGCTAACTAGGGCTATACAGGCCACTAACAAAAACTAACGTGAAGCTAACAGGGCTATACAGGCCACTAACAAAAACTAACGTGAAGCTAACTAGGGCTATACAGGCCACTAACAAAAACTAACGTGAAGCTAACTAGGGCTATACAGGCCACTAACAAAAACTAACGTGAAGCTAACTAGGGCTATACAGGCCACTAACAAAAACTAACGTGAAGCTAACTAGGGCTATACAGGCCACTAACAAAAACTAACGTAAGCTAACTAGGGCTATACAGGCCACTAACAAAAACTAACGTGAAGCTAACTAGGGCTATACAGGCCACTAACAAAAACTAACGTGAAGCTAACTAGGGCTATACAGGCCACTAACAAAAACTAACGTGAAGCTAACTAGGGCTATACAGGCCACTAACAAAAACTAACGTGAAGCTAACTAGGGCTATACAGGCCACTAACAAAAACTAACGTGAAGCTAACTAGGGCTATACAGGCCACTAACAAAAACAACTACCCACAAAATACAAAAGGGAGAAAGGCTGCCTAAGTATGATTCCCAATCAGAGACAACGATAGAGCTGTCCCTGATTGAGAACCATAACCGGCCAAAACATAGAGTTTCTCACCCGAGTCACACCCTGACCAACCAAACATCTCTATGGTCAGGTCTTGACAAAAACTCAAGGCCAAATCTACACTGGAGTTGTTTACCAAGAAGACAGTGAATGTTCCTGTGTGGCTGAATTTTGACTTAAATCTACTTGAAAAATCTATGGCAGGACCTGAAAATGGTTGTCTAGCAATGACCACCAATTTGACAGAGCTTAAAGAATTTTGAAAATAATAAGGGGCAGATGTTGCACCATTCAGCTGTGGAAAGCTCTTAAAGTCTTAACCAGAAAGACTCACAGCTGTAATAACTGTCAAAGGTGCTTCTACAAAGTATTGACTCAGAGGTGTGAGAGGTAGTAAATTAGCTATTGTTGTATTTTATTTTCAATACATTTGCAAATATTCCTAAAAGCATATTTTCACGTTGTCATTATGGGGTGTGTAGATTGGTGAGAAACACAACAAAATGTGGTATAAATCAAGGTGTATGAATACTTTCTGAAGGCACTGTAGATCTGGTAGCTGGCAGAGGGCCCATGTGTTTTACTGAAAGGGCAGCGTGAGCATAATGTCTGCATGAGTGGAGCATCAGGGCCATGATCTCTTCTGGAGCACCTTTGTCATCAGAGGGTCAAAGTCAGGAGCTAGGAGAGAGGGGTGAGTAGCAGAGGAGGACTGGCCTGGACGCAAGACCTGCTGGCCCTCACTGGAAATGCTATCTGGACATCATATTTGAAAGTCAAACACAGTGTACAGTTAGCATTGCAAAGCCTAACTGGTCTGGAGGTAAGGCCCGGTGGCACTCACTCGTGCTATCTGGATACAAGGTAATCTTTGTAAGACAAACAGTGTACACTACAGTTAGCATAGAGCAGGTACATTTAGCTTAGCCTAGCATATCTAAGCATGTCATAGCGTAGGAGAGCCCAGAGAGGCATAGCAGCTAATTAGCACATTAGCATGTAAGCGTAGCATAAATTACCACAGCATAATTACACACTTTACTCAGTAGATATTAGTCCTTGGTCTATTACATTATGAGTGGCCAAAGTGAAACCCCAAAGAGCTTACAAATTGCTAGAAAAACTGTATAGTGAGAGTTTAAACTGACCCTTTAGCATAAAACCATTCTGTGTGTAGTTCCGCCACCTCAAATAATCCCATCATGACCTTTTGTGGTGTATGAAACCATTGCATTTCTTCAGACAGCATTGCATACTGTTGCAAAGCTTAGCAGCGCTCAGCACAGTGTAGCGGTGGGCTGGAAATAGAACTGCAACAACTGCAGAACCATGTGAGGAAAAGCAGCACCCGGTGCCATTTGTGTTTTGCTGTTCTTCAGATGATTAATAAGATGATGTTGCACTCCGCTAGGTAGGGACATGTACACAGAGGCAGGCTTTAACAGATGCTTCTCTCTCACTAAAAAAACTCCCCTTTCTGCAAGTTCACAGTTCGATTCACATCAGCAGCATCTTGCTCTGGTTGTGTTCTCTCCCCCCTCTCTGTCTCTCTCTCTGTCTCTCTCTCCCTCCCTCTGTGTCTCTCTGTCTCTCTCTCTCCCTCCCTCTGTCTCCCCCTCTCTCTCTCTCTCCCTCTGTCTCTCCCCCTCCCTCCGTCTCTCCTCCTCCCTCCCTCCGTCTCTCCTCCTCCCTCCCTCAGTCTCTCCTCCTCCCTCCATCTCTCCTCCTCCCTCCCCTCTCTCTCTCCCCCTCTCTCTGTCTCTCTCTCTTTCCCCCTCGCTCTGTCTGCCTCTCTCTCTGTCTGTCTCTCTCTCTGTCTGTCTCTCTCTCTGTCTGTCTCTCCCCCCTCTATATACAGGTGCTTCCTGTATATAGCTCCACATTGATCTGGAACTGGTACTCCCTAAAAATAGCTCCACATTGATCTGGTACTCCCTGTACAGTATACAGCTCCACAGTGATCTGGTACTCCCTGTATATAGCTCCACATTGATCTGGTACTCCCTGTACTGTATATACCTCCACAGTGATCTGGTACTCCATGTACAGTATATAGCTCCACAGTGATCTGGTACTCCCTGTATATAGCTCCACATTGATCTGGTACTGGTACTCCCTGTATATATCTCCACATTGATCTGGTACTGGTACTCCCAGTATATAGCTCCACATTGATCTGGTACTCCCTGTATATAGCTCCACATTGATCTGGTACTCCCTGTACGGTATATAGCTCCACATTGATCTGGTACTCCCTGTACAGTATATAGCTCCACATTGATCTGGTACTGGTACTCCCAGTATATAGCTCCACATTGATCTGGTACTCCATGTACAGTATATAGCTCCACATTGATCTGGTACTCCCTGTATATAGCTCCACATTGATCTGGTACTCCCTGTACGGTATATAGCTCCACATTGATCTGGTACTCCCTGTACAGTATATAGCTCCACATTGATCTGGTACTCCCTGTATATAGCTCTACATTGATCTGATACTCCCTGTACAGTTCATAGCTCCCTTCCTGTGTATTTATTTTAGTCCTCTTGTTTTACTATTTTATTATTATTTTTAAACTCTGCATTGTTGGGAAGGGCTCGTAAGTAAGCATTTCAATGTAAAGTCTACAACAGGTGTATTCGGCGCATGTGACAAATAAAATTTGATTTGATGTTATCTCTCGTTATGAGAGAGCATCTTAAAATATTCACACCTGCTCTACAGTTTTCTCTTTTGCTTCTTCTCCCTTCAAGTTCTCGTCTAACTTTTTGTCAGGAGAACAGTTTTTTATCATTGCTGTGTTTTTTTCTCTCCATCTTGCAGGCTGATTTGTTTTCCCCTTCAGTTTGATAGCAAGTATTATCTGGGTCAGTCATGAGCGCCAGTGCTCCCCAGCTAGCTTCCTCCAAAACAAAGGGGGATACGGATGCTATTCTTAGACACTCTGCGGTGCAGGGGTTGATCTCCTTTTATTGCACTAGGTGACATGAATATTGCAGAACCGCAAGACTCCCTATGAGGGAATGAATTAGCACTGTTTTTCCACTTGAAAGTGCCTGTCAGTCTTTGTTACGTATATCAAGGCAGATATCTTCCTATCTTTTTTTTTTTACCTCAGCATTACAAAAGGAATGAGTCATCTTTTATAGTATATAATTTTCCCCCGGCTCCCAGAGTTATATACAGTAGGTTTTGGATGGCTTCTTTATGACATACCCCTAGGGCTTATGGGATTGAAGCGTACTGAAGGAAGATTATTGACTGGTTGTTTTATGTTATTCCCTTAACCCCTGGAAAGTGAATGCAGAAGGTGAGCTCTGTAGGGAAGGTAAGTACTGCCTCCTTTATGGAGGATTACCACGTGTCCCTGTTGCCTCCTTCTTAAAATGCATTGGCGAACATCTGAAGGGGAGGGCTCTCAGACCTTCTCCTCCGATACAGTTGAGAAGGAGGCGAAGAGATAAGATGCAAGGAATCACAGAAAGACTCATTGGAGATGGAGAAAATCACATCCAAGATGACGTTATACTGTACATAATTGAGTAGACACACTCCGTGAACTACTGTTACGGTTCCTTATTTGGTCACAGTGCTGTTATGACATTGGCCTGGGGGGAGGTTTATGACCCCCATAAATACCTTTCCCATTTTTCCTCTCTCTACTCTACTGATGTGACTATTGAAAATCCCTTTGTTAACATTGAAAGAGAGTCTGGTGATATCAAAAGATGGGAAACAGAACCATATTTTGGTAATCCAACCAGTTGAAAATATGCGTTGGGACTTAATGAATATGACGTCAGTTCAGTTGGCATCTGAGACATGATTACTGATGATAGGATGACATAAACTGTATCTTGGAAAGTCTACACATTATAGTCATCAGATTCACATGGAATTGTTGTGCAATTTAAATGTTTAAATATGAAACTATTTGTGAAAAGATTAAATGTAATTTAGCTTCTTAATGAGAGAACAGTTTGTCAGAAGAACACCACTCTGCTCACTCAGAGGCCCCGCCCAAGTGACATGGGTTGTAAAACTATGAAACACAGCCCTCTCTCCCAATCCTATATAAGCCCCTTGACGAAAATGTAACTTTCTGTTCCGAGGACGTAGGGTAACGGTCCTACGTTAAAAGGGCTCAGACTTAACGAAATCAGCATCGAATTTCCACGTGAAGATGAAGGTCAACACGCCGAAAGGATGAATTTTGACTATATCAGCCAGAATATAGCACGAGCTTAAAAGTATGGCAACTTGGTATGAACTTTGAACTCTTATTCACTCCAGAAGTGATACCTCCTAGCCGTAGAGTTAGCAGCAGTTGCTGTAAACGTGGACTAGGCGAGGACGGACAGAGTATCCATTCTAACACGCTCCAGTGCACCACTAGACAGTCTTCAGAGGACCAGAGATCCATACTGGACAATCCGGCCTACCATCTACGACCAATTTACCGAAGCGCAGCTCAGAGTAAATATTTATTGCATTTTCCTTTTTCAAATGGGCGGTTATTTGGAATGCATAAGATTCTGTATTTACGATAGCATAGCTTCTCCCTTTGTTACTCAGTCTTCCCGCTCTTTCATTCAAACCCAACCCCCTTTCCTTTGTGTAACAGAGCCGTCATGCAGCTCCGTCCACCAGGGACGTTTTCTTTATGACATAATTTGTAATCGATGTATGATCCATTCTGCGTGGATGTAATTCTGTGTGATTATTTAGGTATTTAGTAAATAAATAATGCAACCAAATTTTGTATTGCTGATTCAACTTGTTAGCCAGAGTTCGTAAAGAACCAAGAATTTACAACTTTCAGATGAGACTAAACAATGTGACGATTAAATATCGACTGCTATTGATGCAAAAGATTACTAGGTCTTTAAGTTTCAACTTTCTAGTTAATTACATTCACCTGATTAGCTTAATCAGGTAATATGAATTACAGAGAAATTATTTTATAGAATAGCATTTCATATCACTTAATCCGGCATAGCCAAAGACACGACAGTGCTATAAGTGATAAATGGTGCTTTGTAGTAGGCATCCAGATGAATGAGTGTTTTAACTGACTTGTAATTTTTTAATCAAAATTAACACCCTTAAATTAAATTAAACCAAGGGAATTTGTAAACAAATCCCTCATTTCCACCAATCCAGCACTTGATTGGTCAAGATTGCGCTACTCATTTTAGTTTTAAAGAGTAAACAGTATCAGCAAATAACTACAATTAGCTCAGAGATCCAGGGAATAAGTGGAATATGATTGGATGAGACAAAACAAACTCAAGGTGAAAGGTCCCCTGAGAGCATCCACACATCAAGTTTTGCAGTCTGCACCTGTAACGTTAGGCCTATTTAGAAAACTCTTCTCTCTCCCTCCATCCTGCTAACATCACCTTTACCCAAGGGTGAGGCCGTCTAATTGATTGTGCTTATCTACAAAGCTTTTTTATTTCTATCCATGGCCTCCTCCCTTATTGCCTGATTGCTTCGCCTCACTTGATGGGTTTTGTGTACCATCAATATTTTAGTCAGAGATTAATTTCACTGTAGAAGTGTTGGAAAAGCTCTCACCAATCAGATAACATTTATAAAGCCATACTTGACCCTGAGTGGGGGGAGAGAAAGGCAGTATTATCGAGTCCCCACAGCTCATCAAATTCACCTCAGACTTTTTCAACCTAATAGGATTCTCATCCTCCAATTGACAGTCGAGATGCACGACCGCACCTCGACCATTAACTCATTATCAGCGCATTTTCAGCCGCGGTGCCGTTATCGAGCTGTCCTGATAGTTCACGTTTCACTTTTTAATTTAAATATCTAGAAACATTAAGTTCATTTTCAACCAACGTACAGTCAACATCACAATGCTAATCCCTGGCTAATACCGCCCAGTCAACTACATTAAACCATAATGTGTTTTAGGTGACCTCGCCTGGGAAGATTCACCACACGTACAGTCCTGCGCCAAACCCCTGATATCCAAGGAAATAGACTCCCTTTCTTGTTTTATTACTTTTACATCAACAGTATTCATGAACTAACAACATTTTTCCCACTCAATATTGATTATAATACAATGCAATAATATGCAATGTTCTAGTTCTCGTGACTTTGTTCCTAATAAAAATAAATAAAACATTTACTTGTTTCCTCTTTATTCAATGTTTGGATTAACACAGAAACCGACGCTTTCCATTTTTCCTACTAATGTCAAAATGTGGCTAGTAAATGACTGTCTTCTACCAACAACCATCACAAGGCCCATTAGTGGAAGCACACATTGGCTTTTGAAATGTAGATTTTCCTCAATTAAGGCTTTATTTGTCAACCTTGCGTGGAATGAATCGTATTTCAAAAAGAGCTCACAGCACAGATCGCTCCATACAGCCAATAAAAGCTCCATTACAACGACTGCATCATGTGTTATGATAACAAAGTGTTTGTGTCGTGCTTAACCCGACTAAATGGCCCGGGCCGCAGGCTAAGGGATATTGACTGCTCAGCCATCTATTAATCATCGGCCCTGCCTTATCGAACGCTTTGTTCAAGGTGAATTGTCCATATTTGCATCTGCCGTCCAATAGTAGCTCTCTATCCATCTTGGGGGAGATGATTGAAAAGCTGTGCAGTAAATTGAAGGCTAAGATGGAGGCTAAGGCAGGACTGCTATCCATGGATTGTGATTGAGATGAGGCACCACCATTACAGAGTGTGCTGTGCCGTTGTTGTAAATATTGATTCACGATGCTGATTTAACTATATATATATGTTCTTTCTTATGTAACGATTTAAGCCACCCTGAACATCCACCAGGCCACTGAGTTTAGGAGTGGACTGACTTTAGAAGTGGATAGAGAATAGAGAAGGACAATCAACAAACAAATAATGCAGGACAGAACTCTGTCCTTGTTAAACATCTTGTTCTCTATTTTATATAAAGGGAAAGATACAGTTACATGGGAAACCTTCAAATCCATTATTGTACTGGAGTATCAAATACACACACACTCACACACACACGCACACTCACACACAACATGTCATACTGTACCTCTGAATGTATCATTTGGTGTATACTGTGGGGAGAACAAGTATTTGATACACTGCCAATTTTGCAGGTTTTCCTACTTACAAAGCATGTAGAGGGCTGTAATTTTTGTCATACAGTAGGTACACTTCAACTGTGAGACACGGAATCTAAAACAAACCGAAACCTGAAGGATCTGGAGAAGGTCTGTATGGAGGAGTGGGCCAAAATCCCTGCTGCAGTGTGTGCAAACCTGGTCAAGAACTACAGGAAATGTATGATCTCTGTAATTGCAAACAAAGGTTTCTGTACCAAATATTAAGTTCTGCTTTTCTGATGTACCAAATACTTATTTCATGCAATAAAATGCAAATAAATTACTTAATTTTTGTTTTAGATTCTGTCTCTCACAGTTGAAGTGTACCTATGATATAAATTACAGACCTCTACATGCTTTGTAAGTAGGAAAACCTGCAAAATCGGCAGTGTATCAAATACTTGTTCTCCCCACTGTATATGACCACCGCATAAGTGACAAAGCAAAATCAGCTTTGGTCTTTATTGTGTGGCCGTGGCACAATCCCAACGCCAGCGTGACAAGGTCAGATATCTCTCGGCTGAAAATCAATACCCAATTGAACCCATCGAAACACTAACGTCCTGTAAATTGATGGGGGCGACCGAAGCAACAAGTCCCAGGCCTGAGCCCGAACAGTTTAATTCATCAATGGTATCATGGAGGGATTGTGTTAATTTCCTTCCCCTAGGCTGAATAGTTCTGTACCGGAAGTGGGTAGAGTGCTCAGCCTATTCCGATTCCAGCACCACCACTCCGCAGTTTATAGTTAGGTCAGAGGTGATGGTTTCACATTATGGGCTCCAATACCCCTGTCAATTGTGACTGTGTCCGTGATTATTGATTGGTTCCATACACGGGCAGTTTGGTACGATGGCTGGCTGATGACATCCGGTCCGATCAATAGCTTTGATATTAGCAAATCATTTCCAATATTGTGGTAATTAGAGAATGTAGATATAACAGGGATAAATCACATCTGAAAAGCCTATATCCGCAGATGATGAAATATCAAACAGTTATGAATGTAGCTTCCTGAAGGAAGGAACAAGGTCTAACATACTGTGGGTAGTCAATGACCAATCCTTTTCAGCTGAAGCAAACTGAAATTCCACCCAACGGGCCAATGGATGACAAGCCTACCCTTGGAAGCCACGCCTTCCTGGCTATAATAAGGGGGCTCGCATCCATTTGCTCAATTCAGTACCACTCTTCAGCGAGCCCAATGTTATACCTTGTTCCCTCCTTCAGGGAACAATAGTTATATTCATAACTGTATGCTCCCTTTTAGTCAGTATAACATGCTACGGGGACATACAATCACACCCCAACCCAGCTCAGAGGTACCAAACTAGGAGCCCACAGCAGCCCAAGCACACACAGGTTCGACCGGCTCCAAAAATGGGTTACAGTAGTCAAAGTTTCCCCTAATACCGACCCAAGAAGTCTGAACTGTCAGAGCCCCATATATGGAACCAGAACCTGCTGCAAATTGGCTATGCACACTGACACGCACCCACTGCAGCCCAAGTCCATAGACCCCATGATTGCAAGAATGACACTTACCTTGCGACCCTGAAATGTCGTACAAGGAACCGCAAGTTCAAAACAACAGAACACCTGTTGTGACTGGGTAAACCGGGAACTGGGAACTGTGGCAGGGAACTGTGGTAACCCTGAAAAATGTGCACAGCTGCAAATCAAGGCACCCAAAGCTCAAACCCACAGGGAAACTGTGGTAACCCAGACCAAATGCTGCCTAAAATTGACCACGGTAGCCAAAGTCCCTACACCCAAGACCTGAGGAGACTGGAATACCAGAACTCACACAAGGTACCGCAAATTAAAAACAACAGGGCACCTGCTGTGACTTGAGCATTCGCTCGCCGCCTCATCGACGAACCATGGCAGCCCAATTCGCTTAGAAGCACACTACCCTGAGCTGGATTAGCGAAATAGACAAAAATCTGGTCACAAATGCGGATATCCTTGGCCAATCCATATACGGGCATAAAGCGAGCACCAGACACAGGCTATGCAACCTCCATTGTTGACTGGAAGCAAACAGAGGTTAGAAAGGGAACAGCTCGAAAGCCAGGGACCTGTAAGACATAGGCATGACCTTGGGACAAAAGCTGAATTAGGAGGTAACATCACTTTGGAGTCGCCAGGTACAAACTCTAAACAGGAAGGGTGTACTGACAACGCGTGCAGATCAAGGCCCTGAGCAGGGCAGTATTGTAAGAAGGACCTTCAGGTGGTTCAAACTCCAGTGGTTCAAACGGAAGCTCACACAGAGCGTCCAGGACGAAAGCTAGGTCCCAGGTCGATGCCATAGGCTTAGACACTGGTCTGAGCTGACAAACGCCTTTCAGGAAGTGCACCTCCATAGCATGAGAACCTGGGTAGAGCCATCAATCCCTACAAGACAGTTGGCTGCCATATAAACCTTCAATGTAGAAAAAGAAAGGCCCTGCTCAAAAAGCTCTTGCAAGAACATCAAATTGTCCACCAAAGGGCTCTGAAAAAGGAGAAACTCCTTTAACATGACACAAACCCTCAAACACACGCCACTTATATGTATACAACACTCTTGGCGCACACATCGACTGTACAGTCATAATCATGTTTGAGGGTAAACCCCTGGCCATCAAATTCAACCTTTCAGGGGCTAAATCATTAGATCCCATATCTGCGGTCGTGGGTGCCAAATTCTCCCACCTTGAGGTGCTTCTTTAAAAACAAACAAGTCCAGGATGGGGACGCATCGTTCCATCGCTCTAGGGAACTAAGAAGTGCCAGCTGTACCAACCACTCTGTGCTTCTGACACGGAGACCACCCGAACAGCCTGCTTTTGAAGGAGGCACTAGGACCTCTGGGACCATTGACGTAATGACGCCACGAAAAGGAGGAGGACGCACAGTAAACTGCAGACAATACCCCTCATCACCCACAGTGAAACTGCAAATGCCCTCCACTGGATGGAGCATGCTGCCAGTCTCCCATACATCATGTCCTGAAGTGGCAGAGCGCCACTCTGGGATAATTATTATGTTTTGTCATGCGTGTTTTCATATCCATTACTCATGACAACTGTGTGTCTGAACGTGGGGAAGGAACTGTGTATTCTGATACCAGGTGAAACCGGCTCATCAAAATGAATCTGCCTGTCCCTCTCAGGAATCCCGAGAACCGGTGCTGTTTATTTGGAAGCACCATGCTAGGATTAGCCCCCTTGTTAGTCTCTAGAGCTGTGTAACTCGCCACTCATTGGCAAAATCTTTAAAGAGGGGTAAGCGATGCTTCACCGCCGCAGGGACAGAAAGTATATACTTTCCCCCAAACCTGGAGGAAGTCCGTTGCGGGGGAGAAAACGCCATTAAAGGTACATTCACCACCAATGGTTAACACTCCCCCACCGAATCCATAGCCGGGGCTTCAGGCCGCACTCTGAAAACCCTTCAGAGCCAATCAGGGATAGTATATCATCCCCGGAATACGGACTCTGAACACCAAAAGAGAAACAGAAATGAGCCTCACTCGGCTAGGATGACACCCCTATCAGCTCTGACCACCAATCTTCCTCACAAATTTAGCCCGACTCCCAATGGAAGTTGAACCCAGCCGGAGACAATGGTCACACAAACTGGTCCGAGCCAAGGCCTCCTGAGCGTCTTTCCACCTCAGGCAACAGTACAGCCCTCGTGAGTATATTTCATTTCCATTGAGAAACCACATGCCCTAGGACACAGTCGAAGACTACTCTTGGCCATCTTACCACTGGCCATCTCTCTCCCCACTAACGGACAGCTAAGTTGGAGCCGAATATCGTAGCCTTCGTGAGCTTGAAAAGTTTGTAAATTGCATGACACGTTCTTCCTTCAGGTGAGCTGAAGAGTGAGAAATTGAAGAAATGGATGCGAGCCCCATTATAGAGCGTTGCCAGTTGACGCACGACACCTCCTAGGGGCCATGTTGGAAGACCACTGCATCAATTATTTTGACAACAACAGCTGAGTGGCAACCCCAAGCTTCATGATAACAGTGTTTAAAAGTAGTCGATTCATCACCACGGTCAATTTCTGTGCAGTATTTGTCTTCTCTAAAAAGGCAGGAAAGAAAACAGGACAAAAATATTTTTACAGATGACCTGCAATCTTGAAACACGATGGAGATAAGACTCAAGAACTGTCAGAAAGCAAATAAATATTTTTGCACATCAAGACTTGAACCCAGACAGCTATCAGTACAGGGTATGCTCCGGTCATTTTATCACTGGAAAGTCGATTTTGAGTTTAGGTTAGCTGTTACGTTAACCAGGTGCAACTAGACTAAGTTTTCCAACAGTAGATAGCTTCTAGTCTAGGTATTAGCATGTGTCATGTGAGTTTCAAGTTTTGGGGAAGCAAGTTTTTCACCCAAAAAATGTACCTTTATAACAAATGATTGAATGCATCTATTATCACATTTGCAGACTAATGTCAGCCTACTATTACTAATGTGATGAGTAGATTGGACAGTCAATCTCCATCAACTCTATTGAAATTGCATCAAAATAGATAATCCTGTTCTAGATTGATATATAGGCCTATATATAGATGTCCTAGCCTAACTCTTTCAGGTAATACATTCAATGCAGTATTAGCCTTAGATTTAGATCATTAATGATGGGTTATGCATAATACGCTTCTAACTTATAGCCTCTGTCTCTTGCGCAATACGCACACGCCTGTGCTCAGCTGGACTCTCTCCTTAAAAAACGCTCCTTAGCTCTTGGAGTCCCATGCAGGAAAAGCTAGACTAGAATAGCTTGCTAGACATTTTTTTCATTTCTTATACCAATAGACACTTCGAAAAGGGATGCAGGCTTTTTCTTGCTGAATGTTAAATACAGCAACTAACAGAACTCACAGGTAGTTTGAAATAAGAGCGAATGACCATTGGCTGTAGGTTATAGCAGTTATTTATTCAGACCCATAACCATTACATCTTTGTGAAGAGAAGTGAAAGCATTCTGCATCTAATTCTAGTTCTATATTATTCAACAATGTCATTAGAATGATGACGATAAGGACAACTAAATGTATTTAATTTAACTGTTGATAGCAAAGAAGGAATGAAGAAACAATAGAGAGAGAAAGAGGAGGTACAACAGGCGAATAACATTGGAGGAAATATTATGAAAAGTATATCTGCGGCCTACTAATTATACAAATAGGCCCTATTATATTTCTAAATCACACTGAACAAAAATATAAACGCGACATGCAACAATTTCAAAGATTTTACTAAGTTACAGTTCATATAAGGAAATAAGTCAATAGTAATGAATTAATTAGGCCCTAATCTATGGATTTCATATGACTGGGAATACAGATATGCAATGCAACACATCTGCTTCACATAGAGTTGATCCGGCTGTTGATTGTGGCCTTTGGAATGTTGTCCCACTCCTCTCCAATGGCTGTGCAAAGTTTATGGATATTGGGGGGAACTGGAACACGCTGTTTTTCATGTTGATCCAGAGCGTCCCAAACATGCTCAATGGGTGACATGTCTGGTGAATATGCAGGCCATGGAAGAACTGGGACATTTTCAGCTTCCAGGAATTGTGTTACAAATCCTTGTGACATGGGGCCGTGCATTATCATGCTGAAACATGAGGTGATGGTGGCAAGACAATGGGCCTTAGGATCTCGTCACGGTATCTCTGTGCATTCAAATTGCCATCGATAAAATGCAATTGCGTTCGTTGTCCGAAGTTTATGACTGCCCATACCATAACTCCACCGCCACCATGGGGCACTCTGTTCACAACGTTGACATCAGGAAACCGCTCACCCACATGATGCCATACACGCTGTCTGCCCGGTACAATTTAAACCGGGATTCATCCATGAAGAGCACCCTTCTCCTAACTGCCAGTAGCCATCGAAGGTAAACATTTGCCCACTGAAGTCGGTTACGACGCAGAAACTGCAAGACCTTGGTGAGGATGACAAGCAGGCACATGAGCTTCCCTGAGACTGTTTCTGACAGTTTGTGTAGGAAAGATTCTTCACCGCAGCTGAAGAAGCCGGATGTTGAGGTCTTGGGCTGGAGTAGTTACACGGAGTCTGAGGTTGTGAGGTCGGTTGGACGTACTGCCAAATTCTCTAAAATGACGTTGGAGGCTTTTTATGGTAGAGAAATTAACATTAAATTCTCTGGCAACAGCTCTGGTGAACATTCCTGCAGTCAGCATGCCAATTGCACGCTCCCTCAAAACTTGAGATGTCTGTGGCACTGTGTTGTGTGACAAACCTGCTCCTTTTAGAGTGGACTTTTATTGTTCACAGCACAAGGTGCACCTGTATAATGATCACACTGTTTAACCAGCTTCTTGATATGCCACACCTGTCAGGTGGATGGATTATCTTGGCAAATGAGAAAGGCTCACTAACAGGGATTTGCGAGAAATAAGCTTTCTGTGCGTATGGACAATTTCTGGGATCTTTTATTTCAGCTCATGAAGCATGGGACCAATACTTTACAGGTTGCGTTTATATTTTTGTTCAGTATAAAATAACATTTGCTAGCCTATACTTGTAACTTTGTAGGCTGCATGTGCAGCACCAGAATCATATGTTCTCTCCCTTCTTTATCATGGTTTGACTGATGTGCGTAATTCCAGTCCACATATAATACAGTACAATACAATACAGTAATACAGTTCACACTAAAAAAGATTAGCCAACTGGAGCTAGTTTCATTAACATACCCAAGAAAGCATATAGCTAGCTATATCTATGGGCTTTTCTGTTGTGTGGTGGAAAAAGTACCCAATTGTCATACTTGAGTAAAAGTAAAGATGCCTTAAAACCTGTTAGGGATAGGGGGCAGCATTTTCACTTTGGATGAATTGCGTGCCCATAATGAACTGCATCCTACTCTGTCCTAGATGCTAATATATGCATATTATTATTACTATTGGATAGAAAACACTCTGAAGTTTCTAAAACTATTTGAATTATGTCTGTGAGTATAACAGAACTCATAGGGCAGGCATACTTCCAAACAGGAAGTGGAAATTCTAGGGCTGGTCGAATTTTAAGTCATTGCCTATCCACATCCAAACACAATATGGATCCTTTCGCACTTCCTACGCCTTCCACTAGATGTCAACAGTCAGTAGAACGTGAATGAAGCCTCCAGTGTAATGTATGACTGGATGGGAGGGGAATGAGTCAGTGGACTGTCAGAATGCCAGTTCCTGGTTGCTCAAATTACTGATATCGCCTGCGTTCCATGACTCTGCAGACAAAAATGAATGCTCCGGTTGGAACGTTATTGGATATATATGATAATAACATCCTGAAGATTGATTCTCTACTTAGTTTGACCAGTTTATTTGACCTGGAATATAACTTTTGGAAGTTTTCGTCCGATTTCGCCTGGACCAGCGCCAGCTTTTGGACATAAACCTGCTAGCAAAAGCAGCTAATTGGACACTAGTAATGGACATTATGGAACAAAACAACAATTTATTGTGGAACTAGGACTCCTTGCACTGCATTCTGATGAAAGATCATCAAAGGTAAGGGAATATTTATGATGTAATTTCGTATTTCTGTTGACTCCAACATGGCGGAGAAATAGTGCTACGTCTTAGCGCCGTTTTAGATTATTGCATGGTATGCTTTTTTCGTAATGTTTAAAAAATCTGACACAGCGGTTGCATTAAGAACCAGTGTATCTTTAATTATATGTAAAACATATATCTTTCGTCAACGTTTATGATGAGTATTTCTGTTATCTGGCGTAGCTCTCTGTAATTACTCCGGATATTTTGGAGGCATTTCTGAACATGGTGTCAATGTAAACCGAGATTTGTGGATATAAATATGCATATTATCGAACAAAACATAAATGCATAACATGATGTGTAACATGATGTCAAATGAGTGTCATCGGATGAAGATTATCAAAGGTTAGTGATTCATTTAATCTCTAATTCTGCTTTTGTGACTATCTTTGGCTGGGAAAAATGGCTGTGTGTTTTTTGGGATTTGGTGGTGATCTAACATAAATATATGTTGTGTTTTCGTTGTAAAACATTTTCAAAATCAGACACGATGGGCAGATTAACAAGATGTTTATCTTTTATTTGCTGTATTGGACTTGTCAATGAGTAAAAGTAAAGATGCCTTAAAAGAAAATGACTCAAGTAAAAGTGAAAGTCACTGAAAAAAATACTATGTGAGTAAAAGTCTAAAAGTATTAGGTTTTTAAAAATACTTAAGTATCAAAAGTAAATGTAATTCCTAAAAGTAAAAGTATAAATCATTTCAAATTGCCTATATTAAGCAAACCAAACGGCATCATTTTATTTATTTTTATTTTTATTTACAGATAGCCAGGGGCACAATCCAACACTCAAACATACTGTATTTTACAAATGAAAAAGCATGTGTGTTTAGTGAGTCCACCAGATCCGAGGCAGATTTTCTTGAGGAATGTAGTGAAGTAAAGATACCCCAAAAACGACTTAAGTAGTACTTTAAAGTATTTTTACTTAAGCACGTGACACCACTGGCCTATATCATATATGTATTGGATAACGGCACAATCATTTGGGCTTCTTGGGCGTGGGCTAATTAAATGTCTTCAATGTAGGGCTCATAAATTGTATTTAATGTAGGGCTCATAAAATGTATTTAATGTAGGGCTCATTAGGCCCAGGTAGCATCAGGGTTGAATTTTCCATCAAAGCTCTCAACAAATCCAGACATAAGCCTATTTATATGCTTTATAAGCTTTGAATGACACTTCCGGATTTGTCAGGAAATACTCAGTTACACGGGAGAAAAGTGATTTATTCTCGGATGGAACATTTGTAAAATACCAGGAATATATTCAACTCTACCTGGGATGTATCTCAATAGTCATTCGTGGCCTCCTTGCCTTATGCCCTTAAACCTTCCTCTAATATGAAAACACAAGCAAGAACTGCTTGGTGAAAGCAATATGAGGGATACCTACCAAGTTTGCTCTCTTCTGTTCACTTGTCTTAGGTTAGTGTCGATGGGTGAAAGAGAGGGAGCCATTTTAGATCATTGAGATGCATGACTAGTAAGGGGACCTCTACATTTTATCTACATTGTCTCTCCATCTCTAAATTACTTGCATTATTCTTCATGTACTCTCCACAGGCCATGTACTCTCCCCCTTGCTCCCTCTCTCATTTCCCACTATCTATCCCGCTGGCGGGAACGACTAGGACTTATATTGGGAATGATTGGAATGGCTGGTCCTGTCCATCTGGGGCTTAAATCACAGCTGTGTTTCTGTCATTCTCCGATGTTGAGGACCGATGGAGGAGATGTGTGCTATAGCGCTGTGTACACAGTAAACGTACTTAGAATGAATAACTTGGTTAATGTTTACAGTATACTAAATTACATCCCTATGGTATTCCACCTAACCATGCACAAACAAGCCTTATCATGCCCCCTCCATGTACTACACATGTCCATGTAGCTGTACCAGTGGAGGCTGCTGAGGGGAGGACGGCTCATAATAATGACTTGAACGAAGCGAATGGAACTGCATCAAACACTTGGAAACCATGGAAACCATGTGTTTGATGTATTTGATACCATTCCACTGATTCTGCTCCAGCCATTACCACGAGCCCGTCCTCCACAATTAAGGTGCCACCAACCTCCTGTGGCTGTAGGAAATGTAGAATTAGTAGTTTGTACTTAGTTAGTTAAACTAAGTAGTTATTAAGACTTATCTAGCTTAATTTTTTATGTTGTCCATTAAACTCTACAAATGCTATATATGTATTTACTGTACCATCCTCCCTAATAAGCGCTGTCACGTTAAAATGCTGCTGTTTCTCCTCCAGCTACAGTCAGTTATACTAATGGGAACGACTTTGGAATCTCGCATTTGGCAGGAGGGAGCCGACGCTGCTTCTGTGTCCTCTGCTCTCCTCCCAAATTCCTGTTGATGGATCTGTTCATTTAACATTAGCCCCGAGCGAGGCGAGGATAAGCAGCGGCCTCTAAAAATACGCCTTTTGTGATATTGGCGCCGAGAAAACAGATGGGTGAAATTGCATTCAAAATGGAGACCATTCATCTACTCTCCATACTATACACTACTGGCCCGCGGTGCACGTGAGCCACGCCAATACTAATGAACGTATACCGCTTTCTTTCCCTCCCCTGCGCCTGAAATATTGATATTCATGTGGAAATGCTACCCTTTATAAACATAATAGCATAAACAAATTGGGAATTGGATTCGGGGCCAGGGAAACAGTGGCGAGAGGAGCTTTTGGCAAGCTCACGAGTCAACATCTGCGCATCTCAGCGAAGCATAATGAATTCTTTACTCTGTGTCAATCAGAGTGCATTTGCAGAGGGAGAGGACCATACAGTAATAAATCTAAAAACTGGGTTGTCATAGAAACAGTGTGAGGTGCCCGTGCCATGCCATTTTAATTGTCATAAAAGAAGCCCTCTGGAATCAAATGTCAACAATTAACTGGCCTGAGCCGGGTGCTGCTAAAACAAAGGGCTTTTGAGGTTCCCATTAATCAAGCTTGTATCGTGGGGAAAGAACAAGAATATGCCACTGTTGAAGGGACTTATTTTCTACCCCAGAAGAATGATTTGCATTTATATAGCGCCTTTTCTCTAACTGATAGTGCTTTGCATTGCATGAGGGGAATTCACAGCACTCCTTCCATCACTAATGTGTAGCACCCACCTGGGTGATGCTCTCTTGTCATTTTGCACCAGAATACCCACAATACACATTATCTCAAAGAGGTTAGGGAAAAGATCACCGTCATTTATAAATAACATTCTCCAAACTCAGTACCACAGTCAAGGATTATACAACTGCAAAACGGTCTAGCATCTCTCCTCTAGTTCTGTATGCTTTCTTATGGAGATATTATTCAGTTCTCTACTCCCGTCTTCGCCCCGCTCCTCTAAGTGAGACGAAAAGGAGTGAGATGTGGTCACTCACTCATGTCTAAGAAGACCTTGGAGGAACCAGGGCTCCCAGTGGGACTGCCAGAGCAGCCTTGATAGATAGGTTACGCCGGCAGACAGGCCCAGACGAACCAAGACACCATGACGGCACTAAACCAGGTACACTAAAGGAACCGTATAACAGAGTTAAGAGTCCTTAGAGTTATATGATCAAATGTATTCCGTCAGGGCCATTCCCTAATGCATTATCACTAGTATCGCTACAATAGATAATGGTGTTGATGTAGGCCTATAATCAGGTCTAGGTGGAATGTGGAGGAGAAAATAGGGAATAGGGAAAAAAACATTGAGGAATCCTAAACCAACCCCCAGCTCCTACCCTGAAGCACCTGTGTAGATCTGAGAGGATTGGAACTATGAGTAATGAGTAATATGAGTAATATTATGAGTAATATGATAATGGGCCCATTTTGGTTAAGGGCCTAGGAGGAAAAGGGAAGGGGTCCATTTGGGAGCAAATGTGTCTTTTGGTCAAAACAACTACCTATGGAAATGGAATTGAAATCATGTGACATAAAACCTTAATTAATTGGAAATGGAATTGAAATGTCATAAAACCTTTATTTATTTTCAAAAGACAACACTCTCCGTGCGTTAGATCCAACACAATGTGACACAAATGACGTAGTAGACACACCGCCCTGAAGCCATTTCTGTCCCCCACCCACAGTTCGTTCTCACATAAGATCATTCATTCATTACTGTGACCGTCAAACCGGCTGCGACAGACGTAATTCCAACAGCCGGGCGTCAAAGTGAAGGACGAATTGCAGGGGTACATTTAGATTCACACACCCCACAGAGGTCCCACGGCAACGGAGCCTCTCAGCGTCACACACCGTACCGTCCGTATAACCCCCAGTGTCTTCATCTGTGTAATGAACTGGAGGGCTGTACTCTACTCTTTCGATCCCTCCATATTTGTCTGTCCCATGGGTTGGGTAAAGCAAGAAAGAAAAAATGTGTTAATTAGGCTGAATTGAGTTTGTTCATTATAATCCCGGCGACTGCTAGCGTTGCTTGTCATCCGTCAGACCAATGAACTGTGCGAAAGTATTAATTGCAATCGCTTAGTTATACATCTTAATTAACTTCCAAAAACAGTCCTTTTTCAAATTTATAGCCGGATGCGTTTTTTGTGAAATGTTTTCCAATGAAATGTTTGAGACGCTGAATCAAAAGCAATACATAAAACAGCAGGGGAAGGCTGGTATTCTCTGAGATTAAAGTGAAATAATAATAATTACAAAAACATAATTTTGTGAACACAATGGTTAAAACAGACTAAATCTTGAACGCCTTGAATACTAGTGATGAAGAAACAACTCATGGTAAACAGACATACAGAGGAGAATTCAGTGGAAAACTGTTTTCATTTCCTGTCTTCTGTAACCTCTTTCACCATCTAACCAACATATAAGCCAACACATAATACATATCCGAAATCCTCAAGATGTTTCATAATCACACACCAAAAACCATATTTTTGGGACTCCCGGGTGGCGCAGTGGTTAAGGGCGATGTACTGCAGCGCCAGCTGTGCCATCAGAGACTCTGGGTTCGCGCCAAGGCTCTGTCGTAACCGGCCGCGACCGGGAGGTCCATGGGGCGACGCACAATTGGCCTAGCGTCGTCCGGGTTAGGGAGGGCTTGGTCGGTAGGGGTGTCCTTGTCTCATCGCGACTCCTGTGGCGGGCCAGGCGCAGTGCACGCTAACCAAGGTGGCCAGGTGCACGGTGTTTCCTCCGACACATTGGTGCGGCTGGCTTCCGGGTTGGATGCGCGCTGTGTTAAGAAGCAGCGGCTAGGTTGGGTTGTGTATCGGAGGACGCATGACTTTCAACCTTCGTCTCTCCCGAGCCCGTACGGGAGTTGTAGCGATGAGACAAGATAGTAGCTACTACAACAATTGGACACCACGAAATTGGGGAGAAAAAGGGGTAAAAATTCAACAACAAAAAAATATATATATGTATATATTTTCAGTTCACATTTGGTAGACTGGGTACAGCAGGTTAGATAAACTGGGACAGCATTATTATAGTCCTAATTGTACCCCAATGACAATTAAATTACATTTGTGTGATTAGGAAACATCTGAGGATTTCAGAAATGTATCAATATGTTAGATGTCTGAAGAGATTGGGCTAATGTGTTAGACGTCTGAAGAGATTGGGCTAATATGTTAGACGTCTGAAGAGATTGGGCTAATATGTTAGACGTCTGAAGAGATTACAGGATGGAAATTCAAAAAGTCTTCCACGTTTTCCGAATTCACTCAAATAACAGTATTAATAACACTACTAATAACAGTATTAATACGTGTCAATAACTGTATTAATAACAGTCCTAATAACAGTACCAATAACAGTACTAATAACAGTTCTAATAACAGTACCAATAACAGGACCAATAACAGTACTAATAACAGTACTAATAACAGTACTAATAACAGTATTAATAACAGTACTAATAACAGTACCAATAACAGTACTAATAACAGTACTAATAACAGTACCAATAACAGTACTAATAACAGTACCAATAACAGTACTAATAACAGTTCTAATAACAGTATTAATAACAGCACCAATAACAGCACTAATAACCATATTAATAACAGTATTAATAACAGTACTAATAACAGTGCTAATAACAGTACTAATAACAGTACTAATAACAGTACCAATAACAGTACTAATAACAGTACTAATAACAGTACTAATAACAGTACCAATAACAGTACTAATAACAGTTCTAATAACAGTACTAATAACAGTACCAATAACAGTACTAATAACAGTTCTAATAACAGTACTAATAACAGTACCAATAACAGTACTAATAACAGTACTAATAACAGTACCAATAACAGTACTAATAACAGTACCAATAACAGTACCAATAACAGTACCAATAAAGTACTAATAACAGTACTAATAACAGTACTAATAACAGTACCAATAACAGTACTAATAACAGTTCTAATAACAGTACTAATAACAGTACCAATAACAGTACTAATAACAGTACTAATAACAGTACTAATAACAGTACCAATAACAGTACTAATAACAGTACTAATAACAGTACTAATAACAGTACTAATAACAGTACCAATAACAGTACTAATAACAGTACTAATAACAGTACCAATAACAGTACTAATAACAGTACTAATAACAGTACCAATAACAGTACTAATAACAGTACCAATAACAGTACTAATAACAGTTCTAATAACAGTATTAATAACAGCACCAATAACAGCACTAATAACCATATTAATAACAGTATTAATAACAGTACTAATAACAGTGCTAATAACAGTATTAATAACAGTACTAATAACAGTACCAATAACAGTACTAATAACAGTACCAATAACAGTACTAATAACAGTTCTAATAACAGTATTAATAACAGCACCAATAACAGCACTAATAACCATATTAATAACAGTATTAATAACAGTACTAATAACAGTGCTAATAACAGTACTACAAGAACACATTTACAGGATATAGTACTACAAGAACCAGAGCCTTACCTAACCTAAGTACAGGGGGTACCTAATTTAAACTGGATCTCTTTCCTCCATTGGACAAGTTTAAGAGAATTTTGCTACTCCATGTTGTCCTACTTTAGCTAGCTACTGTATGGTTGGTAAAGCAGGACGACCGCAAAATAGACAGAATTACATAAACGTATACACATTTACATCACAATTTGGAACAGTGTATTAGTTATGACAGTTTTATAACCTTGACATCAAAACAGAAAAAATCTGTCACTCATCTTACTATGTGCTTTGCAGGGTGAGCTTCCTGCTTGAAGCTAGCTCTGCCCCCACATATGATGTGAATTTGATCATGTGGTTTCTCTGCAGAGGCTTAGTAACAATAGTTTTTATTTTCTCTTGTCAGACCAAAAAATAAATGCATCAGGATTTTTATCAGACATTTTTCTGTTGTCCTCTGTTATGTGAGTGATCAGTTGTGGCTTTGAGGCTGACCAATACAAAAAGCCCTTCTTGCCTGTCTATGGTCACCTGTTGGTTCTTCAGCACCATAACCACAAAGGCTCCAGCAGCTAGTCAAAGACGCTGTAGAACCACAGCAGGTGCTATAAATGAGTCTCTCTCTCAAAGCACCACTTCAACATCTCCATCACCATGTGTGTAGGTCTATGCATGTGAAAACAGATGATGATGATGACAGAGTATAATGCTATGTTTAGGATCATGATGTATTTCCCTCAGCTCAGAGCCCTCAATGAGCAGCAGAAAGCTGCAAGAGGAGCCAATTAAACGTGCATAGTCAAGTGTGCCAAAACGTGCGCCATGTGCTTTTTGATGTAATCATCACTCTGAGGATGTGTAATACTTTATAAATAAAGGCTTTCTATTATCCTCAAGCTAAGAGCTTAGTTTCATATATGCCATTTGAAGACTATTTTATCCAAGGTGACTTACATTAGAGAGAGTACATATTTTGTATGTGTGTCCCCTGCTTAATTCGAACCCACAACCCTGGTATTGCTCCTACAAATTGACTCAGACAGGATGTTATCACGTCCTTATTTAAGCCATATCTCTTTAAGAACCAATTATGCTCTACAATGATGACCTGGTTGAAGTTCTCCGGAATTATGAACTGACACGAATAGATCCTTTACCAAAGAGCACCTTCAGATTCTGTTGTCAGTCTAAGCACCAATATAGCGCTCCTCTCCTCTCCTCTGTGTTTTCAGAAATTACTGAGGACTTTTGACCAGGAAGTTTTAGTACTCCGACACCTCGCAGACGAATGAGAGATGGCAACGGGCGAGGAACACGGTGATGCGAGGAAGCCAAATTGTTTTGGATGCGGAGTGAGATCAAAACGAGAGCGAGACGGAGGGCAACCTTAACACATCCTGACACTCAGACAGCAGAGGAGGGACCGGGAATTTTTAGAGGGGGGAACAACCAGAATTACACCACTCAAATACTGAAGAGATGTCATCCTGCGAGTGGTTTGGCCTGCACAGAGTGTCTTTGGCCCGAATAGGAGATATGGGATAACTTCCTATCTTGCCCTACTTAGTTGCCAAATTGTGTCGGATAGGTTAACGTCGATTTGTCTACTAGTTTGAGTATTTTTAAGAATGTTACTTTTACAGACACTCTTGGTACCATCGAGAAAGACTCTCAGTACTCTGCTGGGAGGCTCCTTGAATGTTGAAGCTTTTATCAAGGAAGAAAAAAAGAATCAGAAAGCTACTGGAACATTCATCCTTGACTAAGAAAACATTCCCACAATGTTCAGAGTATATTCCTTCACAACTCTCAACTGAACAGTAACTGGAGAAAAACATTCTGGGAACATCCCCCGTTAGATGGAGAACTGTTTCATTGACCTGATCGATAAAGACAGATAAAGGCTTTAGCTGGTTCCCATAGGGCAGCGCATAGACATCACTGCTCTCTGTTTGGCGATCAGAGGGCACCCTGATTGATGATGATTGATAGTCTCCTAGTCGTCCCATCAGTGTAAAGGCTGACAGCTGATGGAGAATGGAGAGGTGGATCAAGGGCATTGGTAGAAACAAGGACAACCCAACCACAGTTACATTTTATTGTATATTTGATTTAACATGTATTTTACCAGGTTAGTCTCTTTGAGTGGGATCTCTCCAACAAGAGAGACCTTTGCCACTGTAGCATCACAAGTTATGCTGAATAAAATATATATAAAATTATTTATTCAACTTGAACAATAGTATGAATATGATTTGAAAAATAGGCCTACAGTATTTCGCTGACATACTGGTTGAAATCCCACTCCTGGTAATTGTACGGAGTATTATTGATTATTTGACTTTGATGGAAGCGGCTGTAGTCAGCAGTAGCTCCATTGTGACTCAAAGGCTAAAGGCTGGCTGCAGGTACCACCCACACAGCAATATTGAAAACAGCATCCCTGAACTGTAGGATTCAAACCCACGAAAGCCAGAAATAACCATGTCACTGTTATCCTATACCGCAGGGCTTGAAGGAAGTGGATGGAAACTGACTGTTTCAGCTGCTCTTGAATGACTTGTTTTGCTCATAGGCCAAGTGATTGTGTCACCCACCCACCAAGCAAATGGAAATGCAATGGTGGTTCTAGCCTGGAGACCCAACATTGAACTGCAGTGGATTCAACGTTGGGAATAAATGAGCGTTTGGATGACGAAGGTTTCCTCTCACAACCTCTACAAGCCAGAATGTTAAATACAATTATATTTTTAACTTACTTTACCGGTTGTCTGTGCAGTTGGTCCTTTGGCAGGTAGGAATGTGGGACAATATATCGACAGGAAATTATAATTACATCACCTTTTGAAAGTGCTGGAAGTGCATTCAGATTTCTATCACCCGAAGCATGTGCAGAACCATGTAAACATGTGCACGAGTTTAGCAAGTATTCATACAACTTGTGAATGTATTTTTATCTTGTGCGCATGACTCAGGTGATAAAAATCTAAAATACACTACCAGCGCGTTGAAAAGTTCATGTAATTATATTTCCTGTCAATGTATTGTCCCACATTCCTACCTGCAAACAGACCAACTGCACGGACAACCGGTAAAGTAAGATCAAATATAATTGTATTCCATATGCTGGCTTGTAGAGGTCATGAGGAAACTTTCCTGATCCAAATGCTCATTTCTGCCTGACGTAGAATTCAATGAAATTCCAGGTTGGGTTTCCGGCTAGGTGGGTTCAAGCCTGGCTCTTGGCTTTCCACTGGTCATTATTATGCAACTGAGAGCCTATGGCGATTGATTGTAATCAGGAATGTGATGTTTTAAATCTATGGTTTTGATCAATAACATCAAGTTATGAACTCAAAACTTCAACAAACAAGACATAAATGGATTTCACCTGTTGGAAAGACCAGCAGAGCACTCTTTGTTCCTGGCTTCCTCACCAGTGCATTACTGATCATGCATTCCAATCAGTGTTCAGTTACAGTCAATCAGTTTCAGGTGTATCAGGCTTGATTGCAGGCCTGATTCCCCCAATCCTCTGCAGCTGGAGAGTGGTGGCCAATAGAGGTACTGCAGGGTAATGCATTCCATTGACAAGGGCAACGGCAGCCATCTTGTAGTGCTGCCCCCTTGTGAGACCATTGATGAATTACATTGCACAACCGTGAACATAGAAATAGGCTGTAGAGAACAGATGTTTCACATTCATTCCATAATTTTCCAATGCCATGTGAGAGTATCCCTGGCAGTGTCCAAATAATTTTTGATGCTCCTATTTTCTTGTCATTTTCTTGTCATTGAATAACCTTGGGGAAGCAAGTCACTATCAATACAATATCAATACACCCAGAGTTATGGGTCCATCGGATGTTTTGTGTGACAGGAATGTGAGTTTAATTGTATTCTGTCATTTAATAGCTATAAGATGGGGAGGGAGCCAGTGGTGTCAAGGCTCTGAAATGTCTCAGAGCATATGTACAAGGGTCACCAACCTGGCAATGACAAGTCCCATCTCTGAAATCTCTTGCAATGTATAACAACACCTCAACATGATGCTAATGTGAGCTCTTAAGTAATCACATGTCGTAGCCGTAGCCTCTAAACATCTTGAGTGGCTCAAAGAGTGTGTGCTATCACAACCCCAATTATCAGGCTCCTAACCATCTGGAATTTAGAAGGGAAATCAGCCCACCGGGCCCAGATGTCAGTCAGTTCAATATCTAGATTTCATTTTCATTTGGTTGAGGTTTCAACTAACGTGAATTCAATGTGAAATCAACAAAACATTTAACCATGTCATTGGATTTAGGTTAAAAGTTGGGTGAAAAAAAAGACGAAATAGCAGCAATAAAAAAGCTGCAATGTAACTTTTTGGACGACCCGAACAAATTCACATAGAAATGTGAGTTATAGATTTGTCATTCAAATTGAAGGCAAGTCTAAGAAGCTGTAGATCTGTTCTCTGTGTGCTATTTCTATGCTTCCCATTCTTAAGTTTTGTTTTACTTTCGGTTTTGTACACTAGCTTCAAACAGCTGAAAAGGTATTTAAAAAATATATAATGAAAAGATGATTTCACAGTGGTTTATATGGTACAATGATCCTCAACACAGTGCTTGTTTGGTCACAGAAAGGGAAATTAGGCAAACTATTTGAAGGAAATGGCAGAGCGTATTGCACCTTTAAGTTGATGACTTTTTGCAAATCCAATCAGTTTTCCATGTTGATTCAAAGTCATCACATAGATCTCTTGGGTTGAAATAACGTGGAAACAACGTTGATTCAACCAGTGAGTTGTAGGTTTAAATCCCACTATCTATTTCTATATCCATGTGTCACTATTTCACTAACTTAACATTTTGAGGGATTTTATGACTGTGACGGTTGGGCCTTGGTATCGTCAAAGCTATGTAATGGATCAGCTGGTTAGTGCTGTTGTGTATTCTCAGGCGTTTGTGAGTGATGTCCTTCAGATGGAGGTTCACTGCCAATTCTAGGTGAAAGGGATGCTGGAGGAGTTTGGCTGTGGACTACTGAACCCTTCACCTATGTGAAAATACAGAATATACTTTGGGCATCGAAGTCAGGTACATGTTCTTACCATATTCACCTGTTGCAACAGTCTTTTTTGTCGGGAACAAGCATATGTCAAAAACCTTCAAGCTTCAACAGGTTCTATTGTCAATACAAGACCAAGATCATTTATTATTTTACGGTCCCTGGTTTTGAACCACGAGTCAGTTATTGCAGATGATTGCAAAACACAAAACACTCTCTAGAGCTGTGATAGAAACTGTTCCACCATTTTGACTTTAAAAAAATCCATTCTGACTGCCATAGATAGATATTGCTAATGACAGGGTGTAACTCTCATGGAAGAGTGGCATTTCCAAGAAAGATGGCTGCAATTATTGTGGTGATGGTGATGACAGCATTTACCTTCTGAGCTACTGCCCGTTCATAGAGCTAGGGCCCGATTCTATCGGATTCACTTTAGCCGACATTCGCATAGCAGTCGCTTTGGCGGTTTCGGAACTGTGCGATAAGGCCAGTTAAGGCCATCACAGACACTGCCATTGGATACAACAAAACCAGACCTGACTATAATCAGACAAAACCCATGCAGCTGCGTTAGAAACCATGTATTAGCCTAACATCAATGGGTTGGCGTTTGAGAGTCAACCTTTCTAACATCAATAGAGCCTACACTTTCTAATGCCATTTTGAACTTGTAACGCAGTAGGATAATAAGGAAGAGAGTGGTTTGTGACTTCTAACGCAGTAGGATAATAAGGAAGACAGTGGTTTGTGACTTCTAACACAGTAGGATATTAAGGAAGAGAGTGGTTTGTGACTTCTAACAGTAGGATAATAAGGAAGAGAATGGTTTGTGACTTCTAACACAGTAGGATAATAAGGAAGAGAGTGGTTTGTGACTTCTAACAGTAGGATAATAAGGAAGAGAGTGGTTTGTGACTTCTAACACAGTAGGATAATAAGGAAGAGAGTGGTTTGTGACTTCTAACACAGTAGGATAATAAGGAAGAGAGTGGTTTGTGACTTCTAACACAGTAGGATAATAAGGAAGAGAGTGGTTTGTGACTTCTAACACAGTAGGATAATAAGGAAGAGAGTGGTTTGTGACTTCTAACACAGTAGGATATTAAGGAAGAGAGTGGTTTGTGACTTCTAACACAGTAGAATATTAAGGAAGAGAGTGGTTTGTGACTTCTAACACAGTAGGATAATAAGGAAGAGAGTGGTTTGTGACTTCTAACACAGTAGGATAATAAGGAAGAGAGTGGTTTGTGACTTCTAACACAGTAGGATAATAAGGAAGAGAGTGGTTTGTGACTTCTAACACAGTAGGATAATAAGGAAGAGAGTGGTTTGTGACTTCTAACACAGTAGGATAATAAGGAAGAGAGTGGTTTGTGACTTCTAACACAGTAGGATAATAAGGAAGAGAGTGGTTTGTGACTTCTAACACAGTAGGATAATAAGGAAGAGAGTGGTTTGTGACTTCTAACACAGTAGGATAATAAGGAAGAGAGTGGTTTGTGACTTCTAACACAGTAGGATAATAAGGAAGAGAGTGGTTTGTGACTTCTAACACAGTAGGATAATAAGGAAGAGAGTGGTTTGTGACTTCTAGCACATTAGGATAATAAGGAAGAGAATGGTTTGTGACTTCTAACACAGTAGGATAATAAGGAAGAGAGTGGTTTGTGACTTCTAACACAGTAGGATAATAAGGAAGAGAGTGGTTTGTGACTTCTAACACAGTAGGATAATAAGGAAGAGAGTGGTTTGTGACTTCTAACACAGTAGGATAATAAGGAAGAGAATGGTTTGTGACTTCTAACACAGTAGGATAATAAGGAAGAGAGTGGTTTGTGACTTCTAACACAGTAGGATAATAAGGAAGAGAGTGGTTTGTGACTTCTAACACAGTAGGATAATAAGGAAGAGAGTGGTTTGTGATTTCTAACACAGTAGGATACTAAGGAAGAGAATGGTTTGTGACTTCTAACACAGTAGGATAATAAGGAAGAGAGTGGTTTGTGACTTCTAACACAGTAGGATAATAAGGAAGAGAATGGTTTGTGACTTCTAACACAGTAGGATAATAAGGAAGAGAGTGGTTTGTGATTTCTAACACAGTAGGATAATAAGGAAGAGAATGGTTTGTGACTTCTAACACAGTAGGATAATAAGGAAGAGAGTGGTTTGTGACTTCTAACACAGTAGGATAATAAGGAAGAGAGTGGTTTGTGACTTCTAACACAGTAGGATAATAAGGAAGAGAGTGGTTTGTGACTTCTAACACAGTAGGATAATAAGGAAGAGAGTGGTTTGTGACTTCTAACACAGTAGGATAATAAGGAAGAGAGTGGTTTGTGACTAACACCGTAGGATAATAAGGAAGAGAGTGGTTTGTGACACACAAGAGTAGCCGCTCACCGATTTGTCAGCTCATTCCGCAGTTACACCTCCAACATCAGTAGGGTTAAAACATGACTCATGAAACAGAGCCCCGTGAGCCCTAGTCAAAAGTAGTGCACTAAATAGGGGACAGGGTACCATTTGGGATGCCGCCATGGTATTTCTCTGTTTCATGGGTCATGTTTTAACCCTACTGTTAAGTTAAGAACACTAGAATTACATCAGAGTCACTACAGTGTTCTAAAGGAGGTGGGGGATTTAGAAATCAGAATAAAATCTAGATGGCTATTGTGTATTTGTATAACATTAAAAGGACATTCTGATCATTCATTTGTATAACATTGAGAGGACATTCTGATCATTCATTTGTATAACATTGAGAGGACATTCTGATCATTCATTTGTATAACATTGAGAGGACATGCTGATTATTCATTTGTATAACATTGAGAGGACATTCTGATCATTCATTTGTATAACATTGAGAGGACATTCTGATCATTCATTTGTATCATTCATTTGTATAACATTGAGAGGACATTCTGATCATTCATTTGTATAACATTGAGAGGACATTCTGATCATTCATTTGTATAACATTGAGAGGACATTCTGATCATTCATTTGTATAACATTGAGAGGACATTCTGATCATTCATTTGTATAACATTGAGAGGACATTCTGATCATTCATTTGTATAACATTGAGAGGACATTCTGATCATTCATTTGTATAACATTGAGAGGACATTCTGATCATTCATTTGTATAACCATTCATTTGTATGACATTGAGAGGACATTCTGATCATTCATTTGTATAACATTTAGAGGACATGCCTTCTGAATCTACAAACAAAAGCACATTAGTCTTAGTAATGAGCAAGGTTAGAGGCTTGAGAGCTGTTCATTGTGTCTGTCAGTGTTTATACTGTATCTCTGAGTGGCTGTATGGGTGAGTGTGTATATTAATGTACAATACAATTATCAGATGTAGAAGAGTGTATGATTAAATGGTATACCTGACGATGTGTGTTAACCTCTAATTGAGTGTCTTTTGAAGTATGAGTGTGTTTATGAGTAACTGAATAAGCAAGCTTGCATGTGTGTGTGTCTGTGTGTGTGTGTGTGTGTGTGTGTGTGTGTGTGTGTGTATACATGCCTGCGTTGGTGCATCCCTCAGTGTCTGTGTGTGTCCTCAACTCCCTCCCCCCTGTTTTCCCTAGACAGGAGTGTCATTCCTGCTTAAGCCAGTCTGAGCTCAACCCTAAGTGAGCAGTGTCTGGCCCCCTAGTTCCGAGCCTAAATGGCTGGCTGAGTGGCGGTAATTGCCTCCCACACCCTGTCAGTTCCTACTTGGAGCAGCCGCAGTGAATGATCGCCGGACCGAAGCAGCATGGCCGAGGTTGGGCCACACACATTGCCTGGCCAGGCCGGGGGAAGCCGGCCCCTCTGTCCTGTCTGAGAAACCAACGGGCCCCTAATGCGTTTAGAAAACGGGCCGAAGACATCCGAGGGGTCATTTTCAGACGGTGAGACGCGGCGCAAGGAGAAAAGAAACGTTTACTTATTTAAACTGAAAGGTCGTTAGCGGAGAGACGCAAAGGGTCTTTGACAAATGGAGTCAGTGCCACTTAACGTTCCATTCTTGGAGAGAGGAGGTATTTAAGAGAACAAAAAAAACAGAAAATGGCTTTAACATTCAGCTGGTCAAGGCACTGCATTTTAAGGGGAAAAAATCATATTTTTCCTATATACATGCACTGCAGTTGGTTTTACATAACCAACACATGACGCACAAAAGAAAACAAGATAGCATGTTACTTTCTATACATCACACTAACCACAGAGCCCACAGAGTCAACAGCCTTTAGGCTAAAGACGGACTCAATTCCTCACCGATATTCCATCTCCATATGAAAGTCTGATTTTGATTCTTCCACTTCCAGCTCTGGCAGCTGTTTGTGTAGATAAACAGAAGGAGAGTGTATCCTCGGAGGACGGGGGCTATTGAGTAAAACGCTTGTGTGACTCCCTCTCGTCCCCCTCCGCTCTCTCTTCTGCTTTCTCAGTACATCTCGCCCTGGTGGGGGTGAAAGCACAGCTGGCACGCGGGACTATCCCAACCCATTCCACGCTAACGGACACGCCACACGTTAAGACGCACATGCAGTGGGTCGGCGGGTGGCGCTCACGGTCACATGTGAGGGGACACGTGTGTGTGTGTGTGTGTGTGTGTGTGGGGAAGGGGGGGCCAATGTGTCTGTGTATCCCTGCATGCATGTGTGTGTCTGTGTGCATGAGTGTCAATGTGTGTCCATATACACTTACGTGTGTGTGTGTGTGTGTGTGTGTGTGTGTGTGTGTTTGCCCGCAAGCATGTGTGTGTGTGTGTGTGTGTGAACCATGTATGTGTGTATGCCTGCATGCATGTGTGTGTGTGTGTGTGTGTGAACCATGTATGTGTGTATGCCCGCAGGCATGTGTGTGTGTGTGAACCCGTGTGTGTGTGTATGCCCGCAAGCATGTGTGTGTGTGAACCATGCATGTGTGTATGCCCGCATGCATGTGTGTGTGTGAACCATGTATGTGTGTATGCCCGCAAGCATGTGAGTGTGTGTGGACCCGTGTGTGTGTGGTCACCGTCAATGCAGGGGGTTAATCAGAAGAATACACTCTGTTCACAGGGGAGGCCATGTCGAGGAGGCAAATGTGTCCTCTGGTCAAAGTGCAAATCTGACAGATGTAAAATAAAGGTGATAACCAGGGTGTTTAAAGGTACAAGGGGAGGGAGAAGGGAGAAAGGAGGAGGAAAGAAGCCCGCTCTCTCTCCTAGTGACGTCTCTGGGGCACTCTTTCCCTTCATCAAAGGCTCCTATTAAAATGAGATGAGTAAGACTGGAGCTGTGACGCTGTGAGACCTGCTGTGGCAGCACTGTGGAGTCAGATATGTCTCTCTCTCCCACACACAGACACGCAGACACACTCTCTCTTCAGAGATTCCTTTGGATGAGAGGGGGAAGGTATGTACACTCCAACAATGCCTTTAAAAAAACATCATGACAGGGAAATGACTCCCTCCATTTTTGGAGACCATCAGCTGCCTGAGGTTGCTTTGAAACCAGCGGAGGAGGAAATGCATTAATAAACAAGGTTATTGTAGTGTGTCAAATGTCAATCAATTTAATCATGGTATAGTTGTACAAACTGAAATGGATTGTGTACGAGAGCATCAATAACATAATATGGTTGGAAATCAGGTGCGCTAGATTAAGGTTGGAGAGCGAAAACCTACAAGACAGTAGCTCTACAGGAACAGGGTTGGAGCTAAAACCTACAGGACTGTAGCTCTACAGGAACAGGGTTGGAGTTAAAACCTACAGGACTGTAGCTCTACAGGAACAGGGTTGGGAGTTAAAACCTACAGGACTGTAGCTCTACAGGAACAGGGTTGGAGTTAAAACCTACAGGACTGTCGCTCTACAGGAACAGGGTTGGAGTTAAAACCTACAGGACTGTAGCTCTACAGGAACAGCGTTGGAGTTAAAACCTACAGGACTGTAGCTCTACAGGAACAGGGTTGGAGTTAAAACCTACAGGACTGTAGCTCTACAGGAACAGGGTTGGAGTTAAAAACCTACAGGACTGTAGCTCTACAGGAACAGGGTTGGAGTTAAAACCTACAGGACTGTAGCTCTACAGGAACAGGGTTGGAGTTAAAACCTACAGGACTGTAGCTCTACAGGAACAGGGTTGGAATTAAAACCTACAGGACTGTCGCTCTACAGGAACAGGGTTGGAGTTAAAACATACAGGACTGTAACTCTACAGGAAGGAGTTAAAACCGACAAGACTGTAGCTCTACAGGAACAGGGTTGGAGTTAAAACCTACAGGACTGTAGCTCTACAGGAACAGGGTTGGAGTTAAAACATACAGGACTGTAACTCTACAGGAACAGGGTTGGAGTTAAAACCTACAGGACTGTAGCTCTACAGGAACAGGGTTTAAGTTAAAACCTACAGGACTGTAGCTCTATAGGAACAGGGTTGGAGTTAAAATCTACAGGACGGTAGCCCTACAGGAACAGGGTTGGAGTTAAAACCTACAGGACTGTAGCTCTACAGGAAAAAGGTTGGTATTAAAACCTACAGGACTGTAGCTCTCCAGGAACAGGGTTGGAGTTAAAACCTACATACGTATATATAAATATATATACACACACACACAATATATATGTATACAGTGGGGAGAAGAAGTATTTGATACACTGCCGATTTTGCAGGTTTTCCTACTTACAAAGCATGTAGAGGTCTGTAATTTTTATCATAGGTACACTTCAACTGTGAGAGACGCAATCTAAAACAAAAATCCAGAAAATAACATTGTATGAGTTTTAAGTAATTAATTTGCATTTTATTGCATTACATTATTATTTGATCACCTACCAACCAGTAATAATTCCGGCTCTCACAGACCTGTTAGTTTTTCTTTAAGAAGCCCTCCTGTTCTCCACTCATTACCTGTATTAACTGCACCTGTTTGAACTCGTTACCTGTATAAAAGACACCTGTCCACACACTCAATCAAACAGACTCCAACCTCTCCACAATGGCCAAGACCAGAGAGCTGTGTAAGGACATCAGGGTTAAATTGTAGACCTGCAAAAGGCTGGGATGGGCTACAGGACAATAGGCAAGCAGCTTGGTGAGAAGGCAACAACGGTTGGCGCAAATATTAGAAAATGGAAGAAGTTCAAGATGACGGTCAATCAGCCTTGGTCTGGGGCTCCATGCAAGATCTCACCTTGTGGGGCATCAATGATCATGAGGAAGCTGAGGGGTCAGCCCAGAACTACACGGCAGGACCTGGTCAATGACCTGAAGAGAGATGGGACCACAGTCTCAAAGAAAACCATTAGTAACACACTACGCCGTCATGGATTAAAATCCTGCAGCACAAACAAGGTCCCCCTGCTCAAGCCAACGCATGTCCAGGCCCGTCTGAAGTTTGCCAATGACTATCTGGATGATCCAGAGGAGGAATGGGAGAAGGTTATGTGGTCTGATGAGACAAAAAATAGAGCTTTTTGGTCTAAACTCCACTCGCCATGTTTGGAGGAAGAAAAAGGATGAGTACAACCCCAAGAACACCATCCCAACCGTGAAGCATGGAGGTGGAAACATTCTTTGAGGATGCTTTTCTGCAAAGGGGACTGCACCATATTGAGGGGAGGATGGATGGGGCCATGTATCGCGAGATCTTGGCCAACAACCTCCTTCCCTCAGTAAGAGCATTGAAGATGGGTCGTGGCTGGGTCTTCCAGCATGACACTGACCCGAAACACACAGCCAGGGTAACTAAGGAATGGCTCCGTAAGAAGTATCTCAAGGTCCTGGAGTGGCCTAGCCAGTCTCCAGACCTGAACCCAATAGAAAGTCTTTGGAGGGAGCTGAAAGTCCATATTGCCCAGCAACAGCCCCGAAACCTGAAGGATCTGGAGAAGGTCTGTATGGAGGAGTGGGCCAAAATCCCTGCTGCAGTGTGTGCAAACCTGGTCAAGAACTACAGGAAACGTATACCTTCCACCATCTTCCCACAATAAGTTGAATTTTGGCCCATTCCTCCCGACAGAGCTGGTGTAACTGAGTCAGGTTTGTAGGCCTCCTTGCTCGCACACACTTTTTCAGTTCTGCCCACAAATTTCTGTAGGATTGAGGTCAGGGCTTTGTGATGGCCACTCCAATACCTTGACTTTGTTGTCCTTAAGCCATTTTGCCACAACTTTGGAAGCATGCTTGGGGTCATTGTCCATTTGGAAGACACATTTGCAACCAAGCTTTAACTTCCTGACTGATGTCACGAGATGTTGCTTCAATATATCCACATCATTTTCCTACCTCATGATGCCATCTATTTTGTGAAGTGCACCAGTCGCTCCTGCAGGAAAGCACCCCAACAACATGATGCCGCCACCCCCGTGCTTCACGGTTGGGATGGTGTTCTTCGGCTTGCAAGCATCCCCTTTTTACCTCCAAACATAACGATGGTCATTGTGGTCAAACAGTTCTATTTTTGTTTCATCAGACCAGAGGACATTTCTCCAAAAAGTACGATCTTTGTCCCCATGTGCAGTTGCGAACCATAATCTGGCTCTTTTATTGTGGTTTTGGAGCAGTGGCTACTTCCTTGCTGAGCGGCCTTTCAGGTTATGTCGATATAGGACTCGTTTTACTGTGGATATTGATTATTTTGTACCCGTTTCCTCCAGCATCTTCACAAGGTCCTTTGCTGTTGTTCTGGGATTGATTTGCATTTTTCGCACCAATGTACGTTCATCTCTAGGAGACAGAACGCACCTCCTTCCTGAGAGGTATGATGGCTGCGTGGTCCCATGGTGTTTATACTTGCGTACTATTGATTGTACAGATGAATGTTTGGTACCTTCAGGCATTTGGAAATTGCTCCCAAGAATGAGCCAGACTTGTGGAGGTCTACAATTTCTGATTTCTTTTGATTTTCCCTTGATGTCAAGCAAAGAGGCACTGAGTTTGAAGGTAGGCCTTGAAGTACATCCCCAGGTACATCTCCAATTGACTCAAACAATGTCAACTAAACTATCAGAAGCTTCTAAAGCCATGACATCATTTTCTGGAATTTTCCAAGCTGTTTAAAGGCACAGTCAACTTAGTGTATGTAAACTTCTGACCCACTGGAATTGTGATACAGTGAATAAGTGAAATAATCTGTCTGTAAATAATTGTTGTAAAAACTACTAGTGTCATGCACAAAGTAGATGTTCTAACCGACATGCCAAAACTATAGTTTGTTAACAAGACATTTGTGGAGTGGTTGAAAAACAAGTTTTAATGACACCAACCTAGTTAGTGTATGTAAACTTCCGACTGTATATATATATATATATATATATATATATATATATATATATATATATATACACACACACTGTCCATGTTGACTCCAATGCTTCCCACAGTTGTGTCAAGTTGGCTTGATGTCCTTTGGGTGGTGCACCATTTTTGTTATACACAGCAAACTGTTGAGCGTGACAAACCCATCAGAATTGTAGTTCTTGACACCAACCGGTGCGCCTGGCACCTACTACTATGCCCCCCAAAAAAGGTACTTCAATCTTTTGTCTTGTCCATTCACCCTCTGAATGGCACACGTACACAATCCATGTCTCAAGGCTTAAAAATAATTATTTCACGTGTCTCCTCCCCACGGATTGAAGTGGATTTAACAGGTGACATCAATAAGGAATCATAGCTTTAACCTTGATTCACCTGGTCAGTCAGAGGTGTATATACACAGTTTAAAAATGGCTACGGCCGGCAGCCCATGGGCCTAATTTCTTTCATGACTTTTGCACTATTTCTCTGTTGTCATAATCATCTACAATGAGCACAATTAGAAATGCAACACACAACATTTTCAAAGATTTTACTGAGTTACAGTACATATAAGGAAATCAGTCAACTGAAATAAATAAATTAGGCCCTAATCTATAGATTTCACATGACTGGGAATACAGCTATGCATCTGTTGGTCACAGATACCTTAAAAAAAAGGTAGAGGCGTGGATCAGAATACCAGTCAGTATGCCTCATGCAGCATGACACATCTCCTTGGTATATAGTTGATCAGGCTGTGGATTGTGACCTGTGGAATGCTGTCCCACTCCTCTTCAGTGTCTGTGAGAAGTTGCTGGATATTGGCTAGAACTGGAACACATTGTCGTACACGTCGATCCAGAGCATCCCACACATGCTCAATGGGTGACATGTCTGGTGAATTTGGAGGCCAAGGAAGAACTGGGACATTTTCAGCTTCCAGGAATTGTGTACAGATCCTTGCGACATGGGGCCGTGCATTATCATGCTGAAACATGAGGTGATGGTGGCGGATGAATGGCACGACAATGGGCCTCAGGATCTCATTGCGGTATCTCTGTGCATTCAAATTTCCATCGATAAAATGCAATTGTGTTCATTGTTTGTAGCTTATGCCTGCCAATACCAAAACCCCACCGCCACCATGGGTCACTCTGTTCACAACACTGGCATCAGCAAACCGCTCGCCCACACGGCACCATACAAGCTACGCTGTCTGCCATCTGCCCAGTACAGTTGTAACCAGCATTCATCCACGAAGAGCCCACTTCTACAGCATGCCAGGGGTCATCGAAGGTGAGCATTTGCCCACTGAAGTCGGTTGCAACGCCGAACTGCAGTCAGGTCAAGACCCTGGTGAGGACGATGAGCATGCACATGAGCTTCCCTGAGACGTTTTCTGATAGTTTGTGCAGACATTCCTCGGTTGTGCAAACTGACAGTTTCATCAGCTGTCCAGGTGGTTGGTCTCAGACGATCCCGCTGGTGAAATGCCGGATGTGGAGGTCCTGGGCTGGCATGGTTATTACATGTGGTCTGCGGCTGTGAGGCCGGGTTGGACGTACTGCCAAATTCTTTAAAATTCTGTTAGAGGTGGCTTATGGCAGAGAAATGAACATTCAATTCTCTGGCAATAGCTCTGGTGGATATTATTGCAGTCAGCATGCCAATTGCACGCTCCCTCAAAACTCGAGACATCTGTGAAATTGTGTTGTGTGACAAAACTGCACGTTTTGGAGAGGCCTTATTATTGTCCCCAGCACAAGATGCACCTGTGTAATGATCATGCTGTTTAATCGATGCGAAAGGTTTTCTAACAGGTCAGGGAGCTGAATACTTATGCAATGACTATTTTAGTTATTAAACTTTTATAAATCTTGAAAAAATCTTTGAATTTTCCTCTGATTGCTCAGTTTGGCCGGGAAGCCAGCTCTAGGAGGAGTGTTGGTGGTTCCAAACTTCTTCCATTTAAGAATGATGGAGGCCACTGTGTTCTTCGGGACCTTCAATGCTGCAGAAATGTTTTGGTACCCTTCACCAGATCTGTACCTCGACACAATCCTGTCTCAGAGGTCTACGCACAATTCATTCAACCTCATGGCTTGGTTTTTGCTCTGACATGGAGTGTGTTAAAGTAATTTCATTATTCCAATATGTTTTCATTAATTGAATTCACTTAGTCTATTTTATGAGAATTTGTAAGATTCTTATTTGCATAAAATAGACAGAGACCAGTCTTATCAAAAATAGATAATAGTATTTATTCTCGGAGCGCGCTGACATGTAACCACGAACAAAAGTTTATATACAAAATATGACGTCATAAGTTATAAAATATTATTTATCCCAACAGTTCAATAGTTTATTCCCACCCCTTTCTTCATCCATCACCATTCAGCAGACAGTTCCAGCTAATGGAAAAACCTAAGAAAACACACGCTGCCTTGTCTAAACATCCCAGAGCTAAGTTGAATCGGTTCAACCATAGGTTAACGACCCTTTCTGCTTACTTAAAAACCCACACTTCCAGTCTTCTCCAACCTGGCTGGAATGGTATTTATTTAATGTAATTACCCCCTGTTACATGCTCCACAATCCCTCACTTATGAATTCATATTGTTAATCAGATATAATAAAACAGAGTATAAGTTTCATTAGTTATGGTTCTATCTAAAATGTAGATATTGTTTAGTCATTATTCATAAAATTCCTAACAAGTGTCAAATGTGGGACCTTATATAGACAGGTGTGTGCCTTTTTTTTAAGGGGTGGATCAGCTTAATATTGCGGAAAGAATATTGGTTCCATCAATGTAATTGTCTGCATCATTTCCAATCCCCCATATATTGTTCTGGTAAATATATATATCCATACACACATGCATACATATACACATATATACATACCTATATAGACATACATACTTTTTAAAAGAATATACCTTTATTATTATTCCCCGCAAACCCTACCACCGCTCCCCCAATTGGAGTAAACTAATAAACACTTCGGCTTTTACCTTCAATTTATACATCTTATACACATTTTACAGACACAGTCTATTTTAAAATAGTTATTTTTTGTTTGTTTTTAGTCCTTCCTCTATTTCTGATGTCCATCCAGTTTGATTTCTATTTGTAACTATGCTATTTTACAAAGGTTCTGAACCTATATACATTTTACAGATCCCGTATGTTTTACATGTTTTATCTTGTTATTAGTCCCACCCTTCAGCTCTATTCAACCCCTCCCATCTATCACTCAACATCATCCATTTTGGATTTCTATTTGCCATATATTTTTCAACTGTGCTATGATGCTTCACAAACTAATTTAATCTTTCTATTCTCATAGCTTCTACAGATTGTAAATAAAATAAAATAAATGTTGCAAATGTTGCAATTCTTCAGCTATTCCTGGACCTGTGACCTAAAATGAGTAACATATGGACAATACCAACATAAATGATCTAATGACTCTGCCTCCTCACAGCAGAATCTGCAGAGCTGGGAAGATTGTATCCCCCATATACTGTATATAACATTCTATTAGTTGCAAGAATTTTGTATAGTAATTTAAATTGAAAAATTTGAAGTTTTGAATCCGGCGTTGTTTTGCGTATCAATTCATAAACCATGTGCCATGGAATGGGTACATCGAAAATCTCTTCCCAACTATTTTGCAATTTATATGGCACAGCTTTCAGTTTTTTGGTCCTTAAATGAAATTAGTATTTGTTTTTATTTATCACACTTTTCTTTAACCATTTATGTTCTTTAATACAGGGCCGACATACAAGTTCCTTACTTTTTTCCCCTTCTACTTGCCTCTTCCATTTTTGTGGTAATGCTGCAATCATGTGGTTGTAATTTTGGGTAGAGCAGACATTTCCATATGTCTGTGTTAGCTGCATGTGTGACAACTCCACCAGTCCTATTTATGATATCATTCACTTTTTTTTTTTTCATTCATTTTTTTTTTCTCGAAAAATACAGTTTTTTTACATCAATAAGTATGTTTTAATTTAACCACAATATTTGTTGTATTATTTGTTCTGTCTTTTCAGGTGGATTAAACTGAAATTGCAACCGACTTTCTAAGGCTGGTTTCAAAAATAAAGATATTTTGGAGATTATTTCCTTTTCAAACAACCGAAAGTTGGCCGGTGTAATCTGAATAAAGGGAAAAAGACCCTTCTTGAACATAGGGATTCCAGCTGGAGCTCTACCTGGGAACTGTGCACCCGGCTCCCTCGGGACGTGAGAGAACGCTCTCACCTGCCTCTCAGGCTAAGCCCTGGAGTGGGCCAACACGGTCTGGAATGATGGAGACTCGGCGAGGGACCACTACCCAGAGTTCACCCGCCGCTTTCGGGCAGTGTTCGACCACCCACCGGAGGGCCGAGCGGCTGGTGAACGTCTGTACCATCTCAGGCAGGAGACAAGGAGCGCGCAGGACTTCGCCCTAGAGTTCCGGACCTTAGCCACCGGTGCGGGATGAAACGACAGGGCCTTGATCGATCACTATAGGTGTAGTTTGCATGAGGACGTCCGTAGGGATCTTTCCTTAGTTTGCCCCACATTCCCAGCATAAGGCGCTAAGTAGATTCAGGCTCAAAGGGGAATTTTATTGACCGTGGTTTTGCTTCTAGTCTAGGGATCCCCCTTGTTCAGGTTGATAAGCCCTTCACAGTGCACTCTTTGGATAGCCGACCATTAGGGTCAGGGATAATCAGGGAGGCCACAGCTTCACTGGACATGGTTACGCAGGGGGGTCATGGGGAGAGAATTAGTATCTCCCTTATTGATTCTCCTGCGTTTCCCATGGTGCTGGGGATACCCTGGTTGGCCCGTCACAACCCCAAGATTTCGTAGTGTCAGAGGAGTGCTCAGGCAGGTGTGTAGGAGTTTCCATAGGTGGTACAACGGTGGAGAGTCCAGACCAAGTCTCCACCGTGCGCATTCCCTCAGAATATGCCGATTTGGCTCTCGCCTTCTGTAAATAGAAGGCGACTCAATTACCACCTCATTGACGAGGGGATTGTGCAATAAATCTCCTGGTAGACGCGGAACTTCCCAGGAGTCACATGTATCCCCTGTCACAGGAGGAGACGGTGGCTATGGAGAGACATATGTCTCTGAATCTCTGGGGCAGGGATACATTAGGCCCTCCACGTCACCCGCCTCCTCGAGTTTATTTTTTGAGAAGAAGAAGGAGGGAGGTCTGCGCCCTACATTGACTATAGAGGTCTAAATTCCATTACAGTGGGGTACAGTCACCCGCTACCTCTCATCGCCACGGCGATTGAGTAATTTCACGGGGCAGCTTCTTCACAAAACTGGATCTCAGCGCGTATAACTTGGTGAGTATCCGGAAGGGAGATGAGTGGAAGACAGCGTGTCATTATAAGTACCTCGTCATGCCGTACGGGTTGAAGAATGCTCCAGCAGTCTTCCAATCCTTTGTAGACGAGATTCTCAGTGACCTGCACGGGCAGGGTGTGGTGGTTTATATCGATGACATTCTAATATATTCCGCTACATGCGCCGCACATGTGTCTCTGGTGCGCAGAGTACTTGGGCGACTGTTGGAGCATGACCTGTTTCTCAAGGCTGAGAAATGCTTGTTTTTCCAACAGGCCGTCTCCATCCTAGGATATCGCATTTCCACATCGGGCTTGGTGATGGAGTGTAAACCGCATTGCAGCCGTGCGTAATTGGCAGACTCCCACCACAGTAAAGGAAGTGCAGCGATTTTTAGGATTTGCCAACTACTACCATTACCTCACTGCTGAAGGGGGGACCGGTGCGTCTGCAGTGGTCGGCTGAGTTTTTGGTTGCCTGAAAGCTCTGTTTTACCTCGGCTCCCATGCTGGCCCATCCGGCTCCCTCTTTGGCATTCATAGTGGAGGTGGACGCGTCCGAGGCTGGGATTGGAGCCGTGCTCTCACAGCGCTCGGGTACGCCACCGAAGCTCCGCCCCTGTGCTTTCTTTTCGAGGAAGCTCAGCCCGGCGGAGCGAAACTATGATGAGGGTGACTGGGAGTTGTTGGCTGTCGTCGGGGCACTGAAGGTGTGGAGACATTGGCTTGAGGGGGCTAAACACCCTTTTCTCATCTGGACTGACCACCGTAATCTAGAGTACATCCGGGCGGCGAGGAGATTGAACCCTCACCAGGCAAGGTGGGCTATGTTTTTCACCCAGTTTAGGTTTACGATGTCATATAGACCGGGTCACCCAGAACATTAAGGCGGACGCACTGTCATGACTGTATGATATAGAGGAGCGGTCCATCGATCCCACTCCCATATTTCCGGCCTCTTGTCTGGTGGCACCGGGAGGTGGACGCGGACATCGAGCAGGCGTCACGTTCAGAGCCTATTCCACCTCAGTGTCCAGCTGGACGGGTGTATGTCTGGGACTGGGCTGTGGGGGAGACCAGATCTGGGACCGGGCCTAAACATATTAACCTGTAAAAGAAAATGGTTCATATTGAAACAAAAAGGATTGAATTCTTTGAATTTGATGTTCATGACAGATTGATCTGGTGGGCTCACACGTCACCCTCCTCTGGTCATCCGGGCATCGTAGGACGGTGCTTAGTCTTAGTGGAAAGTACTGGTGGTCCACTTCGGCCAAGGACGTGAGGGTTTATGTTTCCACCTGCACGGTGTGCGCTCAGTGCAAGGCTCCTAAGCACCTGCCTCGAGGGAAATTACAACCTCTTCCCGTTCCACAGCAGCCTTGGTCACACCTGTCGGTGGACTTCCTGACTGATCTTCCTCCGTCACAGGGCAACACCTCGATCCTGGTCGTTGTGGATCGGTTTTCTAAGTTCTGTCGTCTCCTCCCTTTGCCCGGTCTCCCTACGGCCCTACAGACTGAGCAGGCCCTGTTTACACACTTCTTCCGGCACTACGGGGTGCCTGAGGATATAGTGTCTGATCGGGGTCCCCAATTCACGTCCAGGGTTTGGAAGGCGTTCATGGAGCACCTGGGGGTCTTGGTCAGTCTTATCTCAGGTTTTCACCCCGAGAGTAATGGGCAGGTGGAGAGAGTAAACCAGGATGTGGGTAGGTTTCTGTGGTCGTATTGCCAGGACCGGCCAGGGGAGTGGGTGACGTTCATTCCATGGGCAGGGATGGCCCAGAACTCACTCTGCCACTCCTCTACTAACTTATCACCCTTTCAGTGTGTTGGGTTATCAGCCGGTTCTGGTACCATGGCATCAGAGCCAGACCGAGACTCCTTTGGTGGACGACTGGGTGAGGCGCTCGAAGGACACCTGGGAGGACACCCACGGGTGCCTGAAACGGGCTGAAGGGTGGCAGAAGGCACGCTGACCGTCACCGCAATGAGACCCTGGCGTCACCAGCCTACTACCCATCACCGATCCATGTTTCCTTCTCCGTTTGTTTTGTCTTTGGTTCTGTCACACCTGGTTTTCATTTGCTTTAATTTCTGTGTGTATATTTACCCTGTTTCCCCACTTAGGTTTGTGCGGGATTATTTTTCTTGTTGCTTGTGGAGGCTTTCCTCAGTGTATTTTGCGCGTGGTTCTACGCCTTACGGGAGAACTGTTTGTTCACATAGTTTTTGGGGTATTTGTACTGGACTGTCTTTTTGGACTTGCACTGATTTAAAGTTATACACTACACTGACATTTCTGCTCTCCTGCGTCTGACTCCTCACTTACCTTCAGTGCGTAACACAACATATAGCAAAGGGTCTGAAAACTTACAGTTTGCAAATGAAAGGTATTATCAGTTTTTTGTTATTAATAAATTTGCAAAGATTTCTAAAAACCTGTTTTCGCTTTGACATTATGGGGTATTGTGTGTAGGTTGCCGAGGATTTGTATTCATTTAATAAATTTCAGAATAATGTGGAAAAAGCCAAGGGGTTTGAATACTTTCCGAAGGCACGGTCTATATATATGTCATATATGCTGTATATTTACAAAATGTTTTACATGTGGGATGGGACATTAAGCAGACAATTACATTGATGGAAGCCACAATCTTTCTGCAATATAAAATCTGATCTACCCCCTAAAAAAAAGTGGGAAAAAAATAACTTGACTGGCCTGCACAGAGCCCTGACCTCAACCCCATCGAACACCGATGGTATGAATTGGAACACCGACTGTGAGTCAGGCCTAATCACCCAACATCAGTGCCTGACCTCACTAATGCTCTTGTGGCTGAATTGAAGCAAGTCCCCGCAGCAGTGTTTCAACATCTAGTGGAAAGCCTTCACAGAAGAGTGGAGGCTGTTATAGCAGTAAAGGGTGGACCAACTCCATATGAATTCCCATGATTTTGTATTGAGATGTTCGACGAGCAGGTGCCCACATACTTTTGGTCATGTAGTGAATATGCAAAATTTCAGTTAATAAAAGCATTCCAAAATTCTTTATAAAAGCCTCTGTGTGGTTCAATTACCAACAAAGTTATATAAAAATCCAACTTGTTCAAGGTGTCACCGCACAGTACACATACCCATCATCGGAATCTCTTTTAACTAAGCCTCAACATGACCCTTTAATCGTCTTCAAGTAGGCCATCAAGCTGTCACTGAAATTAACCCTTAATAACCTGTAGTGCCTGAAAGGGTCCTGAACTGTAACTGAGGAGTGAGGGGACTGAGGAGTGAGGGGAGTAGGCAGTGAGGGAACAGAGGAGTGAGGGGAGTAGGCAGTGAGGGGACTGAGGAATGAGGGGACTGAGGAGTGAGGGGACTGAGGAGTGAGGGGAGTAGGCAGTGAGGGGACTGAGGAGTGAGGGGAGTAGGCAGTGAGGGGACTGAGGAATGAGGGGACTGAGGAGTGAGGGGAGTAGGCAGTGAGGGGACTGAGGAGTGAGGGGACTGATGAGAGGGGAGTAGGCAGTGAGGGGACTGAGGAGAGTGAGGGGACTGAGGAGTGAGGGGAGTAGGCAGTGAGGGGACTGAGGAGTGAGGGGAGTAGGCAGTGAGGGGACTGAGGAGTGAGGGGACTGAGGAGTGAGGGGACTGAGAAGTGAGGGAAGTAGGCAGTGAGGGGATTGAGGGGGCTGAGGAGTGAGGGGCTGAGATTGAGGGGACTGAGATTGAGGGGACTGAGGGCTGAGGGGACTGAGGAGTGAGGGGACTGAGGAGTGAGGGGACTGAGATTGAGGGGACTGAGGGCTGAGGGGACTGAGGGCTGAGGGGACTGAGGGCTGAGGGGACTGAGGGCTGAGGGGACTGAGGAGTGGGGGACTGAGGAGTGAGGGGGCTGAGGAGTGAGGGTGCTGAGGAGTGAGAGGGCTGAGGAGTTAGGGGGCTGAGGAGTGAGGGAACTGAGGAGTGAGGGGACTGAGGAGTGAGGGGACTGAGGAGTGAGGGGACTGAGGAGTGAGGGGACTGATGGGACTGAGGAGTGAGGGGACTGAGGGAGTACGGAGTTGGGAAGAAGGGAGTCTGAGTGAGCTTCTCCCCTGACAGCCAGGAGAATTTCTGTCTTTGATGTGACAGAGAGGTAGTGGGCCTATGGAGAACGACGTGAGGGGCTGATAGTGGTCACATTGCATTAGTGTCTCCCAGGGCTTTGTTTGTGGGTGGACAAGTGACAGAGAAGTGTGGGGTGCCTGGCTTAAGAGCCCGAGGAGACGGGGCGGCTAAACCAAGCATCACCCATCCAGTCAATCAGTCACTGTCAATGTATTTCGGTTGCAGTATTGGACCACTTTGATCATGACAGAAGAGCTAGCGAGCTGCATCAAAGGCCCACATAGCCTTGTGTCCTAACGCCTTGTGTCCTAGTGCCTGGTGTCCTAGTACCTTGTGTTATAATGCCTTGTATTCTGTCTCCTTGTGTTCTAGTGCCATGTGTTATAATGTCTTGTGTTCGAGTGCCTTGTGTTCTAGTGCCTTGTGTCCTAGTGCCTTGTGTTCTAGTGCCTTGTGTTAAAGTGCCTTGTGTTCTAGTGCCTTGTGTTCTAATGCCTTGTGTTCCAGTACTTTGTGTTCTAATGCCTTGTGTTCAAGTGCCTTGTGTTCTAGCGCCTTGTGTTCGGGTGCCTTGTGTTCTGATGCCTTGTGTTCTAATGCCTTGTGTTCTAGTGCCTTGTGTTGATTTCTTGCTATATCATGCGCGTGCATGCAGACACACACTCAGACACACTATCGCAAACACATATACACGTTCACACACATACACACAGATACGCACACCAACAGACTGACACACACACACAGATACTCTCTCACACGTACACACACACTCTCCCTCTCTCTCACTCCGTTGGAGTTCAAAGGAAGAGTGGGCCATTAGTCCACGTGGAGAGGATAGCTTTTGACTGGAGTTGTGGCCCTCTATCAAATACAATTAAGGGCTGCTATTGACAGGAGCCGCTTGCTGTAATGACCCACGGTGAAAGTCTTTTACTTTGATGGCAAGAGAGCGTCGGCGACATTGCACATTTTCTCTTTAAGGGGAAAAAAAGGCTTTTTTTTAATCTAAAAAGTGGCTTACAAATGCTTTTCCCTCACATAGCCCCCACATCGCCCCGAAGACAATTGGTTGAATTTTGAGAGGGCCCACATTTTATTTAGGTGTCAGCTTTCCATAATGTCTGACTTGGAGGGATGACAGAAATCACAATTAATTGTCGGGGTCTTGTATCAATGGGCGAGATAAGGGAGTTGTTTTTTTGGACACAATGTCATGCATGCGTGATGCATACCAAATGAGGATGTACTGCTATCTGATGTGTACTGAGTATACAAAACATTAAGAACGCCTTCCTAATATTGAGTTGCACCCCTCCCCATTTTGCCCTCAGAACAGCCTCAATTCATGGGGGCATGGACTCTACAAGGTGCTGAAAGCGTTCCACAGGGATGCTGGTCCATGTTGACTCCAATGCTTCCCACAGTTGTGTCAAGTTGGCTGGATGTCCTTTGGGTGGTGGACCAATCTTGATAAACATGGGAAACGGTTGAATGTGAAAAACCCAGCAGAGTTGCAGTTCTTGAGACAAACCGGTGTGCCTGGCACCTACTACCGTACCCCGTTCAAGGGCACTTTTGTCTTGCCCATTCTTTTGTCTTGCCCATTCACCCTCTGAAAGGCACACATACACAATCCATGTCTCAATTGTCTCATGGCTTGAAAATCCTTCTTTAACCTGTCTCCTCCCCTTCATCTACACTGATTGAAGTGGATTTAACAAGCGACATCAATAATGGATCATAGCTTTCACCTGGATCCACCTGGTCAGTCTATGTCATGAAAAGAGCAGCTGTTCATAATGTTTTGTATACTCAGTGTATATTTCCACCTTATTGGAATATGAATTGCAACTACGCAAAAGGGTAGTTCATGTGTGTGTCGTATGTGCGTGTGCGTGCATTATTTGCCCATCAGGTGTTGGTCTACATTACCTGGGCATACACACATGTATCGGTGTGTTCTCAACTGTCCGTATGTCGTCATTAGCATGTGAGTGTCAGAATGTATGCGCGTCCACTCTGGATCCACTGACACTTATACAAAACAGCAGGGTGCACAGTCTGAGATGATGGAGATTATATTTAATAGTATTGAGTGTGATTAACATTACGCACACAGCCAGAAGGCCCTCCTAACTGTATCTGTCCTTGATTAACCAGAACAGATTCAGTGCTCGCATACACTCGTCATACGAGAGACCACCTCTTCTGCCCATTAGTGGGAGAACGAGACAAGTAGTCTGTCTGTTATCAAAGGAGAGTACACATATAGACAGTGGCCGTGTCCGAATGCCCATACTAGCGTACTACATACTTAAACTGCATAATATGTACTCGTCATAGCATACAATTTAGCACGTACCATTTAGTAAAAAGTATGCAGTATGCCACGGCTGCACTACAGTAGCGGCTCCTAACTGGCTGAGTATGTGGGGCGGTGCCGAGTGCAGGTGGATTTTTCCAAATTCAACAGACATGCATTGCATTAATCAGCCTGATAATAACTCCTTACCAATTCAATGAATTCCTCTAAACTCTGAATATAATAGGAATGAAGTTACAGTGCATGTGGAAAGTATTCAGACCCCTTGACTTCTACTACATTTGGTTACGTTACAGCCTTATTCTAAAATAAATTAAATGGTTTATTTTCCTCATCAATCTACACACAATACCCCATAATGACAAAGCGAAAACAGATTTTTTTTGACGATTTTGGCAAATGTATAAAAAAACAAAAGACAACAGCCGAAACATTCATTCTATAACGAATGTCACTCTGAACTATCCCCTCTAACCGCAACCGAGACACAGAGGGAGAGAGACGGACAATTCTACAAAAGAAACAAACTTTTCACCAGTGATCAAGACGACACACTGAGCGTAAATATATATATTGATTGCAATTGTTCCCGAATGAGTGAGCGTTCATTTGTAAAGGATTAGCATTTCAATTGTTATAATTATTAACTCTGTAGTGACTTCTTAGTCAACCCCCACTTCCCCTTTTGTCTAACAAGCCGCCATGCCGGTTTAGCCCACTAGGGCACATTCTCCTATCATTTCATGTAACCACATTTACCTTGTTTGTTTATGCATCTCTGTAAATTACTTAGTATTAAATAAATGATTTAAGACAATTGATGTACGGATGACTCATAGTGAAGACTGGGTTCGTGCAGATAACTAACAATTTACGACGTTTTGAATGAGACTAACGTGAGATAAAGTAAATAATTCATTAATTCGAAGACTAATTAATCAGATAAAATATCTGAAAAGTTATTTTAGGAAATGATAACTTTGTAATCTGAATATTTTTCCTTGGTGCCCCGACTTCCTAGTAATTACAGTTACATGATTAATCAGTCTAATCACGTAAGAACTATTTACAGAGAATCTTTGATAAAAACTATCAGTCTTCAGTTAATGATAGTAAAGACACGACATATTGAACTGGGTGAATGGAATATGAATGACAGTCATCCAATATCCTGTAATAGAAATAAAGCCATGCTCATGAAAAACAAATCGTCCTCCCTCATCTTAAGCTGCACCAACCACCACTGTTTGATGAGCATGCTCTCATTGCACAATAGGTGATATTCCGCCCAAACTCTGTATGCCATGGGCTCTCCAACGCTGTTCCTGCAGCTAACCAGTACTCTGTATGCCATGGGCTCTCCAACCCTGTTCCTGCAGCTACCCAGTACTCTGTATGCCATGGGCTCTCCAACCCTGTTCCTGCAGCTAACCAGTACTCTGTATGTCATGGGCTCTCCAACCCTGTTCCTGCAGCTACCCAGTACTCTGTATGTCATGGGCTCTCCAACCCTGTTCCTGCAGCTAACCAGTACTCTGTATGCCATGGGCTCTCCAACCCTGTTCCTGCAGCTAACCAGTACTCACGCTGTATGCCATGGGCTCTCCAACCCTGTTCCTGCAGCTACCCAGTACTCTGTATGCCATGGGCTCTCCAACCCTGTTCCTGCAGCTAACCAGTACTCTGTATGCCATGGGCTCTCCAACCCTGTTCCTGCAGCTACCCAGTACTCTGTATGCCATGGGCTCCCCAACCCTGTTCCTGCAGCTACCCAGTACTCTGTATGCCATGGGCTCTCCAACCCTGTTCCTGCAGCTACCCATTACTCTGTATGCCATGGGCTCCAACCCTGTTCCTGCAGCTACCCAGTACTCTGTATGCCATGGGCTCTCCAACCCTGTTCCTGCAGCTAACCAGTACTCTGTATGCCATGGGCTCTCCATCCCTGTTCCTGCAGCTAACCAGTACTCTGTATGCCATGGGCTCTCCATCCCTGTTCCTGCAGCTAACCAGTACTCTGTATGCCATGGGCTCTCCAACCCTGTTCCTGCAGCTACCCAGTACTCTGTATGCCATGGGCTCCCCAACCCTGTTCCTGCAGCTACCCAGTACTCTGTATGCCATGGGCTCTCCAACCCTGTTCCTGCAGCTACCCATTACTCTGTATGCCATGGGCTCCAACCCTGTTCCTGCAGCTACCCAGTACTCTGTATGCCATGGGCTCTCCAACCCTGTTCCTGCAGCTAACCAGTACTCTGTATGCCATGGGCTCTCCATCCCTGTTCCTGCAGCTAACCAGTACTCTGTATGCCATGGGCTCTCCATCCCTGTTCCTGCAGCTAACCAGTACTCTGTATGCCATGGGCTCTCCAACCTGTTGTTCCTGGGCAAGCTACCCAGTACTCTGTATGCCATGGGCTCTCCAACCCTGTTCCTGCAGCTACCCAGTACTCTGTATGCCATGGGCTCTCCAACCCTGTTCCTGCAACTACCCAGTACTCTGTATGCCATGGGCTCCCCAACCCTGTTCCTGCAGCTACCCAGTACTCTGTATGCCATGGGCTCCCCAACCCTGTTCCTGCAGCGACCCAGTGCTTATTTTGGTAAACCAAGTGAAATCTGTTCAGGAACATTGATAGTAATATGTTTTCGCAAGGAAACGTATTTCACTAAACTGTTTACAGCCCCTCTGCTCACTTGAGAAATGAATAAAGGAGAGAGGAGGAGATGGAAACACATGGTGATTATATATTTTGCAGCTAAAGGTAATGTGTCAACCTATTAATTATGAAAATATAAAACAACTCCCTATTACTAGGCTATTCAAAATCATATACAACTATACTATAATTGTAAGCCGCCCTGCACATTCAATGAAGCAACAACATTGCCTAGGGCTATACATTCTCTCCCAGACTCGTGGATTACATTTTGGAGCATAACAAAGTAACCCAGTCCATCCAGTACACATAATAATACAGTCCACACTCAAAGGCTCGACCAATTATGTACCAAGACATCTTAAATCAGTTGTATGTTTTTCTGCCATGCATAATATGCGGTAGGCTATATATTGTATAACAGCACAATCATTATTTTCATTCAGGTCTTTTTCAGGCTTGGACTCATAAGCCAAAGCATAAGTTCTAATATGCATATGGTTGTTCTGAATGAATCATCACCGTAGAAAGCATTGTCCATTTCGTTGTGTTAGGCTTTCAAACAACATCCACAACGACCATGTTTTACACTCAGTCTCAACCTGCTTTTGAACTTCTTTCTTCACATTGATCATCACCGTGAGGTGAGTTTTAAAAGCATGATACTGTTTTGATGATAAGTGTTTGATGTGATTTTTGAATCCATTTGTATTGATGTCAGAATGGTTAGAATGACAATAGAGCCCTGAGTACCAGGCCATTAGAACCTGTTGGTCATTAAGGTACTACCAACGCATGTCCTGAGTGCATTAGAGGCGATTACCATGACTCAACGTTCACATGGAATTTTACTGCGATCATGACTCATGACCGCTGGTGTGGCGGTAATACGGTCACCACAACAACCCTAGGTGCAGCAACATATAGAAAATTGAAGATAAAAAATGTTGTGTTACAAGCTCAATTAAGCCGGCTGAAGCATAGGAGGCTTGGCTGTTGAAGATAGAAATGACATGTGTAGAGCTGACATGATATGTATTGAGCTGTCATGTTATGTATTGAGCTGTCATGTTATGTATTGAGCTGTCATGCTATGTATTGAGCTGTCATGCTATGTATTGAGCTGTCATGCTATGTATTGAGCTGTCATGCTATGTATTGAGCTGTCATGCTATGTATTGAGCTGTCATGCTATGTATTGAGCTGTCATGTTATGTATTGAGCTGTCATGCTATGTATTGAGCTGTCATGCTATGTATTGAGCTGTCATGCTATGTATTGAGCTGTCATGTTATGTATTGAGCTGTCATGTTATGTATTGAGCTGTCATGTTATGTATTGAGCTGTCATGCTATGTATTGAGCTGTCATGCTATGTATTGAGCTGTCATGCTATGTATTGAGCTGTCATGCTATGTATTGAGCTGTCATGCTATGTATTGAGCTGTCATGTTATGTATTGAGCTGTCATGCTATGTATTGAGCTGTCATGTTATGTATTGAGCTGTCATGTTATGTATTGAGCTGTCATGTTATGTATTGAGCTGTCATGCTATGTATTGAGCTGTCATGCTATGTATTGAGCTGTCATGCTATGTATTGAGCTGTCATGCTATGTATTGAGCTGTCATGCTATGTATTGAGCTGTCATGCTATGTATTGAGCTGTCATGTTATGTATTGAGCTGTCATGCTATGTATTGAGCTGTCATGTTATGTATTGAGCTGTCATGTTATGTATTGAGCTGTCATGCTATGTATTGAGCTGTCATGCTATGTATTGAGCTGTCATGCTATGTATTGAGCTGTCATGTTATGTATTGAGCTGTCATGTTATGTATTGAGCTGTCATGCTATGTATTGAGCTGTCATGTTATGTATTGAGCTGTCATGCTATGTATTGAGCTGTCATGTTATGTATTGAGCTGTCATGTTATGTATTGAGCTGTCATGCTATGTATTGAGCTGTCATGCTATGTATTGAGCTGTCATGCTATGTATTGAGCTGTCATGCTATGTATTGAGCTGTCATGTTATGTATTGAGCTGTCATGCTATGTATTGAGCTGTCATGTTATGTATTGAGCTGTCATGTTATGTATTGAGCTGTCATGTTATGTATTGAGCTGTCATGCTATGTATTGAGCTGTCATGTTATGTATTGAGCTGTCATGTTATGTATTGATGTCACGCCCTGACCATAGAGAGCCCTTGTTTCTCTATGGTGTAGTAGGTCAGGGCGTGACTGGGGGTATTCTAGTGTATTATTTCTATGTGGTGTTCTAGTTTATTTTTCTATGTTGGTGATTTATATGATTCCCAATTAGAGGCAGCTGGTAATCGTTGTCGCTAATTGGGGATCATATTTTGATTTATTGTTTTTGCTAAGTTTGACTTTAAAATAAATATGTGGAACTCTACATCCGCTGCGCCTTGGTCCATCTCTCCTCACGATCGTGACAATTGAACTGACATGTAATGTATTGAGCTGGCATGTTATCTATTGAGCTGACATGTTATGTATTGAGCTGACATGTTATGTATTGAGCTGACATGTTATGTATTGAGCTGACATGTTATGTATTGTGCTGTTATGTTATGTATTGAGCTGACATGTTATGTATTGAGCTGACATGTTATGCATTGCGCTGACATGTAAAGTATTGAGCTGACATGTTATATATTGAGCTGTCATTTTATATATTGAGCTGACATGTTATGTATTGAGCTGACATGTTATGTATTGAGCTGACATGTTATGCATTGCGCTGACATGTTATGTATTGAGCTGACATGTTATATATTGAGCTGTCATTTTATATATTGAGCTGACATGTAAGGTATTGAGCTGATGATCTATATTGAGTGACATGTAACTGATGTCACGAGATGTTGCTTCAATATATCCACATCATTTTCTTACCTCATGATGCCATCTATTTTGTGAAGTGCACCAGTCCCTCCCGCAGCAAAGCACCCCCACAACATGATGCTGCCACCCCCTTGCTTCACGGCTGCGATGGTGTTCTTCGGCTTGCAAGCCTCCCCCTTTTTCCTACAAACATAACAATGGTCATTATTGCCAAACAGTTCTATTTTTGTTTCATCAGACCAGAGGACATTTTTCCCAAAATTAAGATCTTTGTCCCCATGTGCAGTTGCAAACAGTAGTCTGGCTTTTTTATGGTGATTTTGGAGCAGTGTCTTCTTCCTTGCTGAGGAGCCTTTCAGGTTATGTCGATTTAGGACTCATTTTACTGTGGATACATTTGCACCTGTTTCCTCCAGCATCTTCACAAGGTCCTTTGTTGTTGTTCTGGGATTGATTTGCACTTTTTGCGCCACAGTATGTTCATCTCTAGGAGACAAAATACGTCTCCTTCCTGAGTGGCATGACGGCTGAGTGGTCCCATGATGTTTATACTTGCGTACTATTGTTTGTACAGATGAACATGGTATCTTCTGGTATTTGGAAACTTCTGACCCACTGGAATTGTGATACAGTGAATTATAAGTGAATTAAAAGTGAAATAATCTGTCTGTAAACAAGTGTTGGAAAAATGACTTGTGTCATGACAAAGTAGATGTCCTAACCGACTTGCCAAAACTATAGTTTGTTAACAAGACATTTTTGGAGTGGTTGAAAAATGAGTTTTAATGACTCCAACCTAAGTGTATGTAAACTTCCAACTGTATATATATATACAGCCAACATGTAATTTATAGAGCTGACATGTTGTGTATTGAGTTCACATGATATTTATTGAGCTGTCATGTTATATATATACAGTAGGGCAAAAAAGTATTTAGTCAGCCACCAATTGTGCAAGTTCTCTCACTTAAAAAGATGAGAGACGCCTGTAATTTTCATCATAGGTACACTTCAACTATGACAGACAAAATGAGAAAAAAAATCCAGAAATTCACATTGTAGGATTTTTTATGAATTTATTTGCAAATTATGGTGGAAAATAAGTATTTGGTCAGCTACAAACAAGCAAGATTTCTGGCTCTCACAGACCTGTAACTTCTTCTTTAAGAGGCTCCTCTGTCCTCCACTCATTACCTGTATTAATGGCACCTATTTGAACTTGTTATCAGTATAAAAGACACCTGTCCACAACCTCAAACAGTCACACTCCAAACTCCACTATGGCCAAGACCAAAGAGCTGTCAAAGGACACCAGAAACAAAATTGTAGACCTGCACCAGGCTGGGAAGACTGAATCTGCAATAGGTAAGCAGCTTGGTTTGAAGAAATCAACGGTGGGAGCAATTATTAGGAAATGGAAGACATACAAGACCACTGATAATCTCCCTCGATCTGGGGCTCCACGCAAGATCTCACCCTGTGGGGTCAAAATGATCACAAGAACGGTGAGCAAAAGTCCCAGAACCACACGGGGGGACTTAGTGAATGACCTGCAGAGAGCTGGGACCAAAGTAACAAAGCCTACCATCAGTAACACACTACGCCGCCAGGGACTCAAATCCTGCAGTGCCAGACGTGTCCCCCTGCTTAAGCCAGTACATGTCCAGGCCCATCTGAAGTTTGCTAGAGAGCATTTGGTTGATCCAGAAGAAGATTGGGAGAATGTCATATGGTCAGATGAAACCAAAATATAACTTTTTGGTAAAGACTCAACTCGTTGTGTTTGGAGGACAAAGAATGCTGAGTTGCATCCAAAGAACACCATACCTACTGTGAAGCATGGGGGTGGAAACATCATGCTTTGGGGCTGTTTTTCTGCAAAGGGACCAGGACGACTGATCTGTGTAAACGAAAGAATGAATAGGGCCATGTATCGTGAGATTTTGAGTGAAAACCTCCTTCCATCAGCAATGGCATTGAAGATGAAATGTGGCTGGGTCTTTCAGAATGACAATGATCCCAAACACACCGCCCAGGCAACGAAGGAGTGGCTTCGTAAGAAGCATTTCAAGGTCCTGGAGTGGCCTTGCCAGTCTCCAGATCTCAATCCCATAGAAAATCTTTGGAGGGAGTTGAAAGTCTGTGTTGCCCAGCAACAACCCTAAACATCACTGCTCTAGAGGAGATCTGCATGGAGGAATGGGCCAGAATACCAGCAACAGTGTGTGAAAACCTTGTGAAGACTTACAGAAAACGTTTGACCTTTGTCATTGCCAACAAAGGGTATATAACAAAGTATTGAGATAAACTTTTGTTATTGACCAAATACTTATTTTCCACCATAATTTGCAAATAAATTCATTAAAAATCTTACAATGTGATTTTCAGATTTTTTTTCTTCTCATTTTGTCTGTCATAGTTGAAGTGTACCTATGATGAAAATTACAGGCTTCTCTCATCTTTTTAAGTGGGAGAATTTGCACAATATATGGCTGACTAAATACTTTTTTGCCCCACTGTATATATATACATACACTACGGTTCAAAAGTTTGGGGTCATTTAGAAACGTCCTTGTTTTTGAAAGAAAATGGAAAAATGCCCATTAAAATAACATCAAATTGATCAGAAATACAGTGTATACATTGTTAATGTTGTAAATCTTCTTTTTATTTATTTCACCTTTATTTAACCAGGTAAGCTAGTTGAGAACAAGTTCTCATTTGCAAATGCGACCTGGCCAAGACAAAGCAAAGCAGTTCAACACATACAACAACACAGAGTTACACATGGAATAAACAAACATACAATCAATAATACAGTAGAAAATGTGCAAATGAGGTAGGATAAGAGAGGTAAAGCAATAGATAGGCCATGGTGGCGAAGTAATTACAATATAGCAATTAAACACTGGAATGGTAGAATGTGCAGAATATGTATCTGCAAGTAGAGATACTGGGGTGCAAAGGAGCAAGATAAATAAATAAATACAGTATGGGGATGAGGTAGATTGGATGGGCTAATTTACAGATGAGCTATGTACAGGTACAGTGATCTGTGAGCTGCTCTTACAGCTGGTGCAAGGAACAAGGAACACACCAGGCAGGGCCGAGATACTGTTGTGAAGAAGTTTAAAGCTGGATTTGGATACAAAAAGATTTCCGAAGCTTTAAACATCCCAAGGAGCACTGTGCAAGCGATAATATTGAAATGGAAGGAGTATCAGACCACTGCAGACCACATCTACCAAGACCTGGCCGTCCCTCTAAACTTTCAGCTCATACAAGGAGAAGACTGATCAGAGATGCAGCCAAGAGGCCCATGATCACTCTGGATGAACTGCAGAGATCTACAGCTGAGGTGGGAGACTCTGTCCATAGGACAACAATCAGTCGTATATTGCACAAATCTGGCCTTTATGGAAGAGTGGCAAGAAGAAAGCCATTTCTTAAAGATATCCATAAAAAGTGTTGTTTAAAGTTTGCCACAAGCCACCTGGGAGACACACCAAACATGTGGAAGAAGGTGCTCTGGTCAGATGAAACCAAAATTGAACTTTTTGGCAACAATGCAAAATGTTATGTTTGGCATAAAAGCAACACAGCTCATCACCTTGAACACACCATCCCCACTGTCAAACATGGTGGTGGCAGCATCATGGTTTGGGCCTGCTTTTCTTCAGCAGGGACAGGGAAGATGGTTAAAATTGATGGGAAGATGGATGGAGCCAAATACAGGACCATTCTGCAAGAAAACCTGATGGAGTCTGCAAAAGTCCTGAGACTGGGATGGAGATTTGTCTTCCAACAAGACAATGATCCAAAACATAAAGCAAAATCTACAATGGAATGGTTCAAAAATAAACATATCCAGGTGTTAGAATGGCCAAGTCAAAGTCCAGACCTGAATCCAATCGAGAATCTGTGGAAATAACTGAAAACTGCTGTTCACAAATGCTCTCCATCCAACCTCACTGAGCTCGAGCTGTTTTGCAAGGAGGAATGGGAAAAATGTTCAGTCTCTCGATGTGCAAAACTGATAGAGACATACCCCAAGCGACTTCCAGCTGTAATCGCAGCAAAAGGTGGCGCTACAAAGTATTAACTTAAGGGGGCTGAATAATTTTGCACGCCCAATTTTTCAGTTTTTGATTTGTTAAAAAAGTTTGAAATATCCAATAAATGTCGTTCCACTTCATGATTGTGTCCAACTTGTTGTTGATTCTTCACAAAAAATACAGTTTTATATCTTTATGTTTGAAGCCTGAAATATGGCAAAAGGTCGCAAAGTTCAAGGGGGCCGAATACTTTCGCAAGACACTGTATGTTGTTGACCGATCCTCAGTTTTCTCCTATCACAACTATTAAACTCTATAACTGTTTTAAACCAACCATTGGCCTCATGGTGAAATCCCTGAGCGGTTTCCTTCCTCTCCAGCAACTGAGTTAGGAAGGACGTCTGTATCTTTGTAGTGACTGGGTGTATTGATACACCATCCAAAGTGTAATTAATAACTTCACCATGCTCAACGGGATATTCAATGTCTGCCAACAGATGCCCTTCTTTGCGAGGCATTGGAAAACCGCCCTGGTCTTTGTCATTTGAATCTTTGTTTAAAATTCATTGCTCAACTAAGGGACCTTACAGATAATTACATATGTGGGTTATAGAGATGAGGTAGTCATTCTAAAATCATGTTAAACACTATTATTGCACAATCCATGCAACTGTTTATGTGACTTGTTAAGCAAATTCTTACTCCTGAACTTATTTAGGCTTGCCATAACAAAGGGGTTGAATACTTATTGACATTTCAGCTTTTCATTTTTCATGAATTTGACCTAAAAACATAATTTCACTTTGACATTATAGGGTGTGTAGGCCAGCTACAAAATTCAGGCTGTAACACAACAAAGACAGACAGAAAACACAGGTATAAATACCCAGGAGATAAGTAGGGAAGATGGGAGACACCGGAAGGGGCTGGAGACAAGCACAAGGACAGGTGAAACAAATCAGGGCGTGACAAATTGAACACAAATTAAGGCCGGTCTACACACCACATGAGGAACAGAGTTTTACTCTGCAAATATATTTCTTGCACTTGATGCATGTGAACTGTGTCTTCCTGTCCTTCTTGGGTCCACACACACATCACATCGCTTCTTGTTGTTGCTACCGGCTGCAATCTAGAATTATGAAAAAACTTAGTTCAGGAATTTTACTAACATATCACTCACCTTCTCACATATATAGTTACAACAGGCCAAGGTAGGAGAGTCAGACACACACACACACACACACACACACACACACACACACACACACACACACACACACACACACACACACACTTACTTCCGGTATTGGAGTTGATGGTTCTGTGGGTCGGGGGGATGGGGCACCAGCATCCCCCTGAAACCTCCTCACGATGGCTGCAGAAGCTGGGGTCCTTGAGATATGTTGACTCTGGATTTGAGGTCTTACCAATGTCTTGCCCAGCTTCTCGAGAAAGAGCCTTCTCCTCTGGAGCTTCCCTCTGTTCCAATTTGGGTTCAACGCCATCCTGATGACAAACGCGTTCTACGCTGAGATGTCCAAGAGATGTCCAAGCTGATGTCCAAGAGATGTCCAAGCTGATGTCCAAGAGATGTCCAAGCTGATGTCCAAGAGATGTCCAAGCTGATGTCCAAGAGATGTCCAAGCTGATGTCCAAGAGATGTCCAAGCTGATGTCCAAGCTGTAGCCAGTCACCAGCTTGTCTAAATTGTCCACTCCTCCTTTTGTGGCATTGTAATCCATTGATGAGGGGTGGTCTTTTGACCGCAGAGCCATTACGGATGCAGGCAATGAGGCAGTGATCACTGAGATCTTGGTTGAAAACAGCAGAGGTGTATTTGGAGGGCAAGTTGGTTACGATGATATCTATGAGGGTGCCTGTGTAACGGATGTGAAACGGCTAGCTTAGTTAGCGGTGCGCGCTAAATAGCGTTTCAATCGGTGACGTCACTTGCTCTGAGACCTTGAAGTAGTAGTTCCCCTTGCTCTGCAAGGGCTGCGGCTTTTGTGGAGTGATGGGTAACGATGCTTCGTGGGTGACTGTTGTTGATGTGTGCAGAGGGTCCCTGGTTCGCGCCCGGGTATGGGCGAGGGGACGGTCTAAAGTTATACTGTTACACCTGTGTTTTCGGATTTGTGGTGGTACCTGGTAGGTTCATTGATAATTTGTGTGAGATCGAGGGCATCAAGCTTAGATTGTAGGATGGCCGGAGGGTTAAGCATGTCACAGTTTAGGTCACCAAGCAGCACGAGCTCTGAAGATAGATGGTGGGCAATCAATTCACATATGGTGTCCAGGGCACAGATGGGGGCAGAGGGTGGTCTATAGCAAGCAGCAACAGTGAGAGACTTGTTTCTGTTCGAATTGTTTGGATACAGACCTGGATAGTAAGACAGAACTCTTCAGGCTATCTCTGCAGTAGATTGCAACACCGCCCCCTTTGGCAGTTCTATCTTGTCAGAAAATGTTATAGCTAGGGATGGAAATTTCAGGGTTTTTGGTGGACTTCCTAAGCCAGGATTCAGACACGGCTAGGACATCCGGGATGGCAGAGTGTGCTAAAGCAGTGAATAAAACAAATTTAGGGAGGAGGCTTCTAATGTTAACATCCATGAAACCAAGGCTTTTACGGTTACAGAAGTCATCAAATGAGAGCACCTGGGGAGTAGGAGTGAAGCTATGCACTACAGGGCCTGGATTAACCTCTACATCACCAGAGGAACAGAGGAGTAGCATGAGGGTACGGCTAAAGGCTACCAGGACTGGTCGTTTAGTGCATTCAGAGCAGAGCGTAAAAGGAGCAGGTTTCTGGGCGTGAGAGAATAGATTTAAGGCATAATGTACAGACAGAGGTATGGTAGGATGTGAGTACATTGGAGGTAAACCTAGGCATTGAGTAATGATGAGAGAGATATTGTCTCTAGAGACGTTTAAACCAGGTGACGTCAACGCATATGTGGGAGGTGGGATTAAATGGTAGGTTAAGGCATATTGAGCAGGGCTAGATGCTCTACGATGAAATAAGACAATAATCCCTAACCAGGACAGTAATGGACAAGGCATTTTGATATTAGGGAGAGGCATGCGTAGCTGGTGATAGTGGTCCAGTGAGTGGTTGAGCTGGCTGGAGACACGGCGATTCAGGCAGCTGGGAGGCCGGAGCTAACAAGCTAGCAGACTATTGTAGCTGGAAACCTCTGATATTTTTATGGAATATCTACATAGGCGTACAGACGCCAATTATCAGCAACCATCCCTCTTGTGTTCCATTGGCACGTTGTGTTAGCTAATCCAAGTTTACAATCATAAAAAGCTAATTGATCATTATCAAACCCTTTTGCAATTATGTTAGCACAACTGAAAACTGTCGCTCTGATTAAAGAAGCAATAAAACTGGCTTTCTTCAGAATAGTTGAGTATCTGGAGCATCAGCATTTGTGGCTCAAAATGGCCAGAAACAAAGAACAATTATTCTGAAACTCGTCAGTCTATTCTTGTTCTGAGAAATGAAGGCTATTCCATGCGAGAAATTGCCAAGAATCTGAAGATCTCGTACAACGCTGTGTACTACTCCCTTCACAGAACAATGCAAACAGGCTCTAACCAGAATAGAAAGAGGAGTGGGAGGCCCTGGTGTACAACTGAGCAAGAGGACAATTACATTAGAGTGTCTAGTTTGAGAAACAGATGCCTCACAAATCCTCAACTGGCAGGTTCATTAAATAGTACCCGCAAAACATCAGTCTCAATGTCAACAGTGAAGAGGCGACTCCGGGATGCTCTGGGATGCAGAGTTCCTCTGTCCAGTGTCTGTGTTCTTTTGCCCATTTTAATATTTTATTTACCTATCTGAGATATGGCTTTTTCTTTGCAACTCGAGATCTTGTGAAAATGACAATTGATGATAGAACGCCTACTTGAATATTCACAGAGGGAGTTTGAGGAGGTCAAGAACTGTTGAGACTGCTTTGAGAAAGTCATGAACAGTTAAGAGTGCTTTGTAGTTGGTAAGTTCAGGCCAGTATACCTGGATAAGCAGTTGTAAACAAACAAGGATTTTGTAAACAACAAGGCTATTGTTGTGTCCAGACCTTTGAGAGGTAGACAATAATGCAACCACAAAAAAAAACTACAAACTGTCAACTTCCAGTTAGTCCCCCTCAGTTCCCGCATCCCGTCAAAAACAATTTCGCCATGAGTTACAACGTGCACAATGTATTCCAAAATAAAACAAATTCCCTCTAGCCTCCATTACCATTGGTCAGTCCATAGTTCCTCTCCTAGAGATCACATTAAATTACATCTGCTCTCATCGGGATAGCCTCCGTCAGCGCCGTGACGGGACTGCTGATCTCTGCTAGCAGAAGCCCAGGGAATAGAGATAAGGGAACAGATAGCAGTGCCAGCGTACATTACACCTGGTCGGACCAAGTCTGTGGATGCAATTAACATAAATTGATGTCAGTTCATAAACCATGCATTTCACGAATGAGAATACACCTCCGAGTTCCCAGTGGAGAGAAGGGGGAAGAGGGTGTTGAGTTGGAAGGGGTGGGGGAGGGGGGAGGTGCAGTGACACCCCTATCTCTGCTCTGTTCCATTAATGCTGAAACATGAATTTATGCGTGTTTTGCCGGGGCATCGCAGGGATGTGGAGGGTCTCTTCTGGCAGGCCTTGGCCCGATAAGAGACTCTACAGAGCGACAGTCAGTTGTCAAAAGTCCTGATGCATGAACCAGTTCGCAGCATCAGCCACAACAAAATGGCTCCCCTTATCTCTTGACTGTGCTGTCTAGAGAGCTATGTTTCCTCATCTTGTCTCTCTCTCTCACACTTCTTTCTATCCCTCTGCCTTTTCTCAAACTCCCTCCCTCTCTCTGCAAACAGACCTCGTCTGTTGACACAGTAATGGGCAGATGGGTCTCTTTATCGAATCGAACTGCCACTTGTATTTAGCGGCTCTCTTTTGTCGCCTTTTGAACATCTGTGGCTATCTATTGTCGCCCCTCAAAGAGCTCTAGTTATCTCATGCCTCCCATTTGAACTACAACAGCTATCTCTGAGCGGGCCCGTTTTTATCTTGACATGCCTTTGTAACATGTATGCATTATGTCACCATGTGCAGCATTCATACTGCACAGTAATTCACACTGCCAACCTCTCCGAGCCTCTTTAGAGTAGCCTGTGATTTCAGACACAGTTCCCTAATTACAATCTGCTTATTGTGCACAACAGAAAACACACTTTGTGCTCGCCATTGAAGTTAACATTACCTCCGGGCTCCTGTCTAGAATGTCTGTGTGGAGTGGTAATCATCTGGCAGAATGTGAATCCACTTCTTTCTGGAGAAAATAATTTTTGAGCTCCACAAAGAACCTCTGAAAGCTGGGGGCCCAGGCATTGTCGGACTGAGGCGTCTGCACAGGCGCCTGATTAAAAAGGAGCATGGGCATTAATTGGACAGCTGATGGGGGGGATGTCAGCAGCGGCGGATGACTCGATTTACCGCCTGAGCAGAATGGGAAGGAGGGTAAGACAGAGGCTGCCATTTTAGCAATTCTTAGACCCAGAACAAACCCACCAATTTCACTGTCGACACATCACTCAAGGGGTCTGCAGTGTTGGTTAAACAAAATCTGTCATTCTTATGTGCGTGTGTGCGTGTGTGTGTGTTTATCTGAAGGCCAGGGCTGGGATTTCAGGGACAGTTTGCTTGGCTAATGGGGTTGGCTGGCTTTTCTCTCGACTCTCTTAGGCGAGCAGCTAATTAGAGGGAGCGGATGAAAATGCAATGTCTGGGATCCAAACATCATGCTCAGCCAACCAGGAATCAGCTCTGCAAGCTCTTACCCAATCGCAGCTGCTCTCAGCCAACCGGGAATCAGCTCAGCCAGATCTTACCCAATCACAGATGCTCTCACCGACATCTCCTTCCTTGTTTTACCTCCCTTCCATCCACTCAATCACTGGCCAGATGATGTCTCAACCCATAATGGATGCGCCTCCCTCCGTCCACTGCCTCCTGCCACTTGCCCTTTTAGCCTGTCCAGGGAAAGTCTTCCATTTGCCATGGTAACGGCATATGTCAAATGGTCGCTTGACCCCGAGGACATCTCACAAAAACAGGATCCATCAGGTTCAGGGTCATTTACAGTCCACATCATTTAGCGTCCCCAAACTCCTCACATGAGCGATTGTGATGTGAAGAGGATTGTCCTTGAATGGGCAAAATAGCTATTGTCCCCACAAAGCAGAGAACATATACAGTGCCTTGCGAAAGTATTCGGCCCCCTTGAACTTTGCGACCTTTTGCCACATTTCAGGCTTCAAACATAAAGATATAAAACTGTATTTTTTTGTGAAGAATCAACAACAAGTGGGACACAATCATGAAGTGGAACGACATTTATTGGATATTTCAAACTTTTTTAACAAATCAAAAACTGAAAAATTGGGCGTGCAAAATTATTCAGCCCCCTTAAGTTAATACTTTGTAGCGCCATCTTTTGCTGCAATTACAGCTGTAAGTCGCTTGGGGTATGTCTCTATCAGTTTTGCACATCGAGAGACTGAAATTTTTTCCCATTCCTCCTTGCAAAACAGCTCGAGCTCAGTGAGGTTGGATGGAGAGCATTTGTGAACAGCAGTTTTCAGTTATTTCCACAGATTCTCGATTGGATTCAGGTCTGGACTTTGACTTGGCCATTCTAACACCTGGATATGTTTATTTTTGAACCATTCCATTGTAGATTTTGCTTTATGTTTTGGATCATTGTCTTGTTGGAAGACAAATCTCCGTCCCAGTCTCAGGTCTTTTGCAGACTCCATCAGGTTTTCTTCCAGAATGGTCCTGTATTTGGCTCCATCCATCTTCCCATCAATTTTAACCATCTTCCCTGTCCCTGCTATAGAAAAGCAGGCCCAAACCATGATGCTGCCACCACCATGTTTGACAGTGGGGATGGTGTGTTCAGGGTGATGAGCTGTGTTGCTTTTACGCCAAACATAACGTTTTGCATTGTTGCCAAAAAGTTCAATTTTGGTTTCATCTGACCAGAGCACCTTCTTCCACATGTTTGGTGTGTCTCCCAGGTGGCTTGTGGCAAACTTTAAACGACACTTTTTATGGATATCTTTAAGAAATGGCTTTCTTCTTGCCACTCTTCCATAAAGGCCAGATTTGTGCAATATACGACTGATTGTTGTCCTATGGACAGAGTCTCCCACCTCAGCTGTAGATCTCTGCAGTTCATCCAGAGTGATCATGGGCCTCTTGGCTGCATCTCTGATCAGTCTTCTCCTTGTATGAGCTGAAAGTTTAGAGGGACGGCCAGGTCTTGGTAGATTTGCAGTGGTCTGATACTCCTTCCATTTCAATATTATCGCTTGCACAGTGCTCCTTGGGATGTTTAAAGCTTGGGAAATCTTTTTGTATCCAAATCCGGCTTTAAACTTCTTCACAACAGTATCTCGGCCCTGCCTGGTGTGTTCCTTGTTCTTCATGATGCTCTCTGCGCTTTTAACGGACCTCTGAGACTATCACAGTGCAGGTGCATTTATACGGAGACTTGATCATTCAATCAATCCCTATACCAGTCTGCTGTTCCCACATGCTTCAAGAGGGCCACCATTGTTCCTGTTCCCAAGAAAGCTAAGGTAACTGAGCTAAACGACTACCCCCCCGTAGCACTCACTTCCGTCATCATGAAGTGCTTTGAGAGACTAGTCAAGGACCATATCACCTCCACCCTACCTGACACCCTAGACCCACTCCAATTTGCTTACCGCCCAAATAGGTCCACAGACGATGCAATCTCAACCACACTGCACACTGCCCTAACCCATCTGGACAAGAGGAATACCTATGTGAGAATGCTGTTCATCGACTACAGCTCGGCATTCAACACCATAGTACCCTCCAAGCTCGTATTCAGGCTCGAGACCCTGGGTCTCGACCCCGCCCTGTGCAACTGGGTACTGGACTTCCTGACGGGCCGCCCCCAGGTGGTGAGGGTAGGCAACAACATCTCCACCCCGCTGATCCTCAACACTGGGGCCCCACAAGGGTGCGTTCTGAGCCCTCTCCTGTACTCCCTGTTCACCCACGACTGCATGGCCACGCACGCCTCCAACTCAATCATCAAGTTTGCAGACGACACAACAGTGGTAGGCTTGATTACCAACAACGACGAGACGGCCTACAGGGAGGAGGTGAGGGCCCTCGGAGTGTGGTGTCAGGAAAATAACCTCACATTCAACGTCAACAAAACTAAGGAGATGATTGTGGACTTCAGGAAACAGCAGAGGGAACACCCCCCTATCCACATCGATGGAACAGTAGTGGAGAGGGTAGCAAGTTTTAAGTTCCTCGGCATACACATCACAGACAAACTGAATTGGTCCACTCACACAGACAGCATCGTGAAGAAGGCGCAGCAGCGCCTCTTCAACCTCAGGAGGCTGAAGAAATTCGGCTTGTCACCAAAAGCACTCACAAACTTCTACAGATGCACAATCGAGAGCATCCTGGCGGGCTGTATCACCGCCTGGTACGGCAACTGCTCCGCCCACAACCGTAAGGCTCTCCAGAGGGTAGTGAGGTCTGCACAACGCATCACCGGGGCAAACTACCTGCCCTCCAGGACACCTACACCACCCGATGTTACAGGAAGGCCATAAAGATCATCAAGGACATCAACCACCCGAGCCACTGCCTGTTCACCCCGCTATCATCCAGAAGGCGAGGTCAGTACAGGTGCATCAAAGCTGGGACCGAGAGACTGAAAAACAGCTTCTATCTCAAGGCCATCAGACTGTTAAACAGCCACCACTAACATTGAGTGGCTGCTGCCAACACACTGACACTGACTCAACTCCAGCCACTTTAATAATGGGAATTGATGGGAAATGTAAATATATCACTAGCCACTTTAAACAATGCTACCCTATATAATGTTACTTACCCTACATTATTCATCTCATATGCATACGTATATACTGTAGTCTATATCATCGACTGCATCCTTATGTAATACATGTATCACTAGCCACTTTAACTATGCCACTTTGTTTACATACTCATCTCATATGTATATACTGTACTCGATACCATCTACTGTATCTTGCCTATGCTGCTCTGTACCATCACTCATTCATATATCCTTATGTACATATTCTTTATCCCCTTACACTGTGTATAAGACAGTAGTTTTGGAATTGTTAGTTAGATTACTGCATTGTCCGAACTAGAAGCACAAGCATTTCGCTACACTCGCATTAACATCTGCTAACCATGTGTATGTGACAAATAAAATTTGATTTGATTTGATTTGATTACACACAGGTGGATTGTATTTATCATCATTAGTCATTTAGGTCAACATTGGATCATTCAGAGATCATCACTGAACTTCTGGAGAGAGTTTGCTGCACTGAAAGTAAAGGGGCTGAATAATTTTGCACGCCCAATTTTTCAGTTTTTGATTTGTTAAAAAAGTTTGACATATCCAATAAATGTCGTTCCACTTCATGATTGTGTCCCACTTGTTGTTGATTCTTCACAAAAAAATACAGTTTTATATCTTTATGTTTGAAGCCTGAAATGTGGCAAAAGGTCGCAAAGTTCAAGGGGGCCGAATACTTTCGCAAGGCACTGTAGGTGCACAGAGAGAACAGGTAGACAAAGAGTGACTATAGGAAAGCACAAAGGAAGAATACATTAGGTGGACAAAGAAAGAGGCGTGCTCCCTTCTTTGAGAGGAGAGGAGCACACAACCTTGAAGCATCCACCGAGGTTGAATACTGACTGGCCACAATAGTCACACTGTGCCATGTAGAGTAGCTGAACTGACCAGTCTTCGCAAAGATGTATTTCTAAATATATTCTCACAAAACTGCAGGGATTTTTTTTTACAACAGCTAAGCAGTGAAGTACAGTAGCACGTGTAGATGTGACACAAATCCCCAAAATGTTAATAAGGATTTTAAAGATGAAGGAGAGCCCAGGGAGAGGGAGGGTCATGTCAAAACATCTCTCCGACAGTGATTACACAGACACAGGAACAAAAGGGTGGAATTGCATTCGCTTTTTCAGAGTAACCATGGCAATTACTTTCGTTCCTAGGGGCTGAATGGTCAGTGTGGACCCCGGCTGACTACAGCCCTTTCCCAGGAAAACAATATCTGTGGGTTCCGCCATTTAAGACATTTCAAAGGTCTTTCTAAGGAAAGATCGAACTAAACAAGGTTTTCAAGAGCCAGGACTGTTAACTTCTTATAGATAGGGGGCAGCATTTTCACGTTTGGATGAATAGCGTGCCCAAAGTAAACTGCCTCCTACTCAGTCCCAGATGCTAATATATGCATAGTAGTATTAGTATTGGATAGAAAACACTTCTGAAGTTTCTAAAACTGTTTGAATGATGTCTGTGAGTATAACAGAACTCTGTTAGAACTATGGCAGGCAAAAACCTGAGAAAAAATCCAACCAGGAAGTGGGAAATCTGAGGTTTGTAGGTTTTCAATATACAGTGGGATATGGGTCATATTGCACTTCCTAAGGCTTCCACTAGATGTCAACAGTCTTTAGATCGTTGTTTCAGGCTTCTACTGTGAAGGGGGGCAGAATGAGAGGGGATTGAATCAGAGGTCTGCCAGCAGCCTCGGTCTCGTGGCGTGTGGTCATGAGAAAGTTACCTCTCGTTCCATTGCTTTTCTACTGACAAATGAATTCTCCGGTTGGGACATTATTGAACATTTATGATAAAAACATCCTAAAGATTGATTCTATACATCTTTTGATTTATTTCTACGACCAGTAATATAACTTTTTGGAATTTTCGTCCGACATTTCCGCTGGACTTGGAATTTGGACATAAATGATGGACTTTATGGAACAAATCAAACATTTATTGTGGAACTGGGATTCCTGGGAGTGCATTCTGACGAAGATCATCAAAGGTAAGTGAACATTTATAATGCTATTTCTGACTTATGTTCACTCCAACATGGCGGATATATTCTTGGGTTGTGTATGTCGTCTGAGCGCCGTACTCAGATTATTGCAGGGTTTGCTTTTTCTGTAAAGTTTTTTTTAAATCTGACACAGCGGTTGCATTAAGGAGAAGTATATCTTTAAATCTGTGACTAACACTTATATCTTTTATTAATGTTTATTATGACTATTTCTGTGATTTAATGTGGCTCTGTGCAAATTCACAGGATGTTTTGGAGGCAAAGCCAAATGTAAACAGAGGTTTTTGGATATAAATATGAACTTGATCGAACAAAACATACAGTGGGGAGAACAAGTATTTGATACACTGCCGATTTTGCAGGTTTTCCTACCTACAAAGCATGTAGAGGTCTGTCATTTTTATCATAGGTACGTACACATCAACTGTGAGAGACGGAATCTAAAACAAAAATCCAGAAAATCACATTGTATGATTTTTAAGTAATTTATTTATTTGACACATAAGTATTTGATACATCAGAAAAGCAGAACTTAATATTTGGTACAGAAACCTTTGTTTGCAATTACAGAAATCATACGTTTCCTGTAGTTCTTGACCAGGTTTGCACACACTGCAGCAGGGATTTTGGCCCACTCCTCCATACAGACCTTCTCCAGATCCTTCAGGTTTCGGGGCTGTCGCTGGGTCATGCTGGAAGACCCAGCCACGACCCATCTTCAATGCTCTTACTGAGGGAAGGAGGTTGTTGGCAAAGATCTCGCTATACATGGCCCAATTCATCCTCCCCTCAATACGGTGCAGTCGTCCTGCCCCCTTTGCAGAAAAGCATCCCCAAAGAATGATGTTTCCACCTCCATGCTTCACGGTTGGGATGGTGTTCTTGGGGTTGTACTCAACCTTCTTCTTCCTCCAAACAAGGCGAGTGGAGTTTAGACCAAAAAGCTCTATTTTTGTCTCATCAGACCAAATGACCTCTTCCCATTCCTCCTCTGGATCATCCAGATGGTCATTGGCAAACTTCAGACGGGCCTGGACATGCGCTGGCTTGAGCAAGGGGACCTTGCGTGCACTGCAGGATTTTAATCCATGACAGCGTAGTGTGTTACTAATGGTTTTCTTTGAGACTGTGGTCCAAGCTCTCTTCAGGTAATTAACTAGATCCTGCCGTGTAGTTCTGGGCTGATCCCTCACCTTCCTCATGATCATTGATGCCCCACGAGGTGAGATCTTGCATGGAGCCCCAGACCAAGGGTAATTGACCGTCATCTTGAACTTCTTCCATTTTCTAATAATTGCGCCAACAGTTGTTGCCTTCTCACCAAGCTGCTTGCCTATTGTCCTGTAGCCCATCCCAGCCTTGTGCAGGTCTACAATTTTATCCCCGATGTCCTTACACAGCTCTCTGGTCTTGGCCATTGTGGAGAGGTTGGAGTCTGTTTGATTGAGTGTGTGGACAGGTGTCTTTTATACAGGTAACGAGTTCAAATAGGTGCAGTTAATACAGGTAATGAGTGGAGAACAGGAAGGCTTCTTAAAGAAAAACTAACATGTCTGTGAGAGCTGGAATGCTTACTGGTTGGTAGGTGATCAAATACTTATGTAATGCAATAAAATGCAAATTAATTACTTAAAAATCATACAATGTGATTTTCTGGATTTTTGTTTTAGATTCTGTCTCTCACAGTTGAAGTGTATCTATGATAAAAATCACAGACCTCTACATGCTTTGTAAGTATGAAAACCTGCAAAATCGGCAGTGTATCAAATACTTGTTCTCCCCACTGTATATGTATTATTTAACATGTTGTCCTGGGAGTGTCATCTGATGAAGAATATCAAAGGTTAGTGATTCATTTCTATCAATATTTCTGCTTTTTGTGACTCCTCTCTTTGCTTGGAAAATCGCTGTATGCTTTCTGTGACTAGTTGCTGATCTAACATAATGATATGTTCTGCTTTCGCCCCCAAATTGTTTTTAAATCGGACACTGTGGTTGGATTAACGCTAGAGGAACCCCAGTCCAAAACAGGTTAAAGTCAGATTTGTGTAAGCAAGTCGAAAGGCTTTTTCAATACGAATCTCGGCTGACCATGTTATGACAGCAATGTGGTGGGTGAAAGCACATAGATACTGAGATGTAAAAGCTCATTAATCATTTATGTAAGGTTGGCTGAAAATGTGAGAAGATGTGATTCGCCTGCCCCCTTGGCAGGCTATCCTGCAGCTTGGCATAACTGACTGTGGGCCCTCGATGTTGGTAACAACCTTAATTCACAAATACAAGCACAGACAATCTGATACCCATTATAATTAGTGATTGATGATGTACTCTTGGAACACCACTTTCTGTCTGCAAAACAGTGCTGAACAAAAACATATTACTCACCACATTACAGCGATAATTATCGTAGAGGCAATTACTTTTCACAATGTCTTTGGTAAGGCAGTAAATGTGTATGCAGCCTGAAATCAAACAGCGTTGGTGCCGATTATGTTTGTAAAATGTTATTTCCCCTACTCTTGGCTAATCAGTCGATAATGCTTCGTACAGGGACGGGTCAAACTCATTCAATCGAGGGCCTAGTGTCTGCTGGTTTTCACTTTCAATTAAGACCTAGACAACCAGGTGAGTGGAGTTCTTTATTAATTAGTGACCTTAATTCAAGAAAATAATGTTATTTTTACTCCATACATTTTTCCTGACATCCAAAAGTACTGGTTACATTTTGAATGCTTAGCAGGACAGTTAAATGGTCCAATTCAGGCACTTATCAAGAGAACATCCCTGGTCATCCCTACTCCCTCTAATCTGGCGGACTCACTAAACACACACGCTTTGTTTGTGAGTGTTGGAGTATGCCCCTGGCTAGTCGTAAAACACATATATATTTTTTTAAATAAAATGTTGCCGTCTGATTTGCTTAATATCAAATCAAATCAAATATTATTTGCGCCGAATACAACAGGTGTAACCTTACCGTGTAATGCTGACTTACAAGGTCTTATACAAACAGTGCAGCTCAAGAAATAGAGCTAATAAAATATTTACTAAATAAACTAAAGGAACTTGAAATGATTTATACTTTTAGTATATTTAAACCAAACACTTTTACTCAAGAAGTATTTTACTGGGTAACTTTCAGTTTTACTTGAGTCATTTCTATGAAGGTATCTTTACTTTTACTTAGGTATGACAAACGGATACTTTTTGCACCACTGGTCTCACCCCAGACTGAGAGAGAGATGAAGAGATGAAGAGAGAGAAAGCAGAAAAAGTGCCCACCAGCTGTTCAACACCTCAAATCAGAGAGTTCCCAGATAAACACTCAGGCATAACAGGGGCATAGGCACGGATGGGCCCACCAACTAGGAAGCCAGGACCACCCACTCAGATTGAGCAACAACAACATTTTTGTATTTTTTTTATATGCTCTTTACTTGTCAGTGTTCCAAACGGATTTGACCTAAACATGCAAACACCATCAGATTCATAGCAAGCAGTGCACTGGGTTAAATATAACAGAATAGATGACCTGGAGTGACATTCACTCTCACGGGTTAGGTTACCAAAAATAACTAACTGAAAGCCACACCCCTGACAAGGCACGAATATGACTGCATTGAGGCTTATGTCACTGTGCTTTTATGGCTGTTAAGCACCATGACACTGGCTATTTAATTAGTTTATTTAGCACACAAGACAGCTCATAATCCAAGCACCTATAGTTTAGCACACACAAACACAATTATACACCAGAGGAGGATGGTGGGAGGAGCTATAGAAGAACAGACTATAATGGAATAGAATAAATGGAACACAGTCAAACGTGGTTTCATGTGGTTCCATTTATTCCATTCCAGCCAGTACAATGAGCCTGTCCTCCTATAGCTCCTCTCACCAGCCTCTCTGATACACAAACACAGTGCATACACGTGAACCAAACACACATTCCCCTATTTTTCCCCTACTCATACAAACACACCTCATGCATATTTAATGCCGTGTTCCTGAAGTATATTTCAGCACAGCGCGGGAGGCCTGATGGTAGTTTTCCCAGCACAGAGGACAAAGCAGTCCAGTCTGTGTTCCACACAGCATGGCCCTACAATCACGGAAGAGGAGGTAGAAGACAAGCACACACACACACACACACACACACACACACACACACACACACACAGAGAGAGGTAACCATCTCCAAGGGAGGCCAATTAGATACCTCTCCAGAGTGCTCCAAAATAAGTCTCCCCCCTCCACCCACCCAAATGACAAGAGGAGAGAAAGGTTCCATAGCCAGCACCTGGAATAGCCCCCACAAGACATTCTCCACCTCAGGCTGCTGGAATCTACAACTCGGCCACATTCATTACCTGCATTCATTACCTGCAGGATGACATGATATTCCCTAACTCTCTCTGTCTCTCCTCTCTAGCCTACCTCTGAGGTTCTGGGTGAACATGAACGTCAACGTGGATTAATTGTCGGAGTAGAGAACACACGATTTTGTGTGACTCAAAATAGGTCAAAATTCTACAAAGATCCAGCTAAATAAAGGACCTTGTGCATTTCAGGTAAATTAACAGCCCAATGTTTATCTCCCTGTACAAATTAGCTAGCAACAGCAAGCTAGCTGAATGTCCATAAATATGTGTGTGTTTTGACCTGTCCCCAAATGAATATAGTTGGTTCAGGGTTGATTTTGGAATTTTAACCTGCGTGTCTTGTGGGGTTAGACAAAATCAACATGCGCGCGAGGATGCACACAGACGCATTGGCGTTGCCAGTTTGGTCAGCATGTCAGACTCACCGAGAGGAAGTGATAGAGAGAGGGAGAGAGAGAGAGCGAGAGAGAGAAAGAGAGAGAGAAAGAGCGAGAGAAAGAGCGAGAGAAAGAGCGAGCGAGCGAAATAGCGAGAGAGAGAGCAAGAGAGAGAGAGAGAGAGAGAGAGAGAGAGAGAGAAAGGTAAGTGAGAAAAGAGGCAGGGAGGAGGAAGGCCCTTCAGCAGGAAAGACAGATACTACCCTGGAGGTAGGTAACTTCCAGACCGGAACATTGAACATTCCAGACATGGAGATATCCGGCACGCCTGGTTACTCAGAACAGGTGGGCAGCAGAGAACTGCAGACTGCGGCCCATTTTAACAACTGAATTGGGATCAGCTGATACCAGGTCTAGCCTTGAATAGTCAGAGAAGTGAAACCAAGCTGATCCAGGATCATTTGTTAAACAGCACAACATTTCTGCAGGTATAATGATACATTATAGGGCCCTGTTACAATAGTTTGAAATCCTTCCATCCTTCTTTGAGGTAGTCACTGATCTGACTTGATGAGTGAAGGCAATGCAGTGAAATCCACCCATTTACCTTTCCAATCATAGATCATTGATTACTTCAATTAAGGAAGACAAGTTTAACCTATTGAAAGCAGGCCTCCAAGTACAGTCCACTGTAATAAACTCTGCTTTAGAACATGGTCTTATGTATTCAGTCACATAATATTGTATGTGAATTTGCTGCCATTACTCATTGAGAAATGACTTCTACTCAAGTTAGAATAACTGTCATGGACGTTTCTGGATGTGAATACCTGTAAGAGAATAATGATCTCAGTTGAGTTTCCTTCCAGCCTGGTCCCTACAGAGCTAGATAAGGTGAGTGTCTTCGATGTCCTGATGAAATGATTGGATCTTTTCTGTAAGAGGTCCACCGGATGACTTAGAGACACACAGTCACACAATGGGAACACACACAAGCACACACACACTAGGACACACACAAGCACACACAGACACACTAGGACACACACAAGCGCAAACAGACACACACACACAGACTAGGACACGCACACACTAGGACACACACCCATGTGCAGACACACACACACACGCACGTGCATGCACACACACACACAAAGGCACACACACATGTGTATGCACACACTCAGTCGCACAAGCAGACACCCACACAAAGTAAGACCATTCTCTCAACATCAATATGACATCATTTGGACTGACGGAGGTCACCACCACTATGACAGAACACTTACATCAGGTCATACAACAGGGGCACTGACCTTTTAAACCTGAGTGTGTGTGTGTATGCATGCATATATATGTGTGTGTCATGTATATGTGCATGTGTGTGTGTGTATGCATGCGTATACGTGCATGTCTTGTGTGTGTGTATATGTGTGTTACAGTGTGTAGACAGAGCCCCAGGCCCCTCTCTGCCAGCTCCAGATAAAGAGTAGGGAACTGTGACGACAGAGACACTGAGGCCAGGGGGTTCAGGACACTACAGGACACTGCTGGTGACGCACTTTGTCTCTCTCTCTCTCTCTGTGTTTGTGTGTGCTTGTGTGAGTGCATGAGTCTGATTGTGTATGTATGAGTGTATGTGCACATATTTGTGCATAGTGCATTCTGTGTGTGTGTGTGTGTGTACAGAGGTGTTGTGTAGGTGGCCTTGATGGCCCAACCATTCCTTTATGAATTACATAGTGGCCCTATTGGAGGAGGTTTCATAAGCAGAGAGGAGGGGTGAATCACACACTGGATGGTATATAGTTAAGATGAATGACAGAGGAGACAGACACACTGGATGGTATATAGTTAAGATGAATGACAGAGGAGACAGACACACTGGATGGTGTATAGTTAAGATGAATGACAGAGGAGACAGACACACTGGATGGTATATAGCTAAGATGAATGACAGAGGAGACAGACACACTGGATGGTGTATAGTTAAGATGAATGACAGAGGAGACAGACACACTGGATGGTATATAGCTAAGATGAATGACAGAGGAGACAGACACACTGGATGGTGTATAGTTAAGATGAATGACAGAGGAGACAGACACACTGGATGGTGTATAGTTAAGATGAATGACAGAGGAGACAGACACACTGGATGGTGTATAGTTAAGATGAATGACAGTGGAGACAGACACACTGGATGGTGTATAGTTAAGATGAATGACAGAGGAGACAGACACACTGGATGGTATATAGTTAAGATGAATGACAGAGGAGACAGACACACTGGATGGTGTATAGTTAAGATGAATGACAGAGGAGACAGACACACTGGATGGTGTATAGTTAAGATGAATGACAGAGGAGACAGACACACTGGATGGTGTATAGTTAAGATGAATGACAGAGGAGACAGACACACTGGATGGTATATAGCTAAGATGAATGACAGAGGAGACAGACACACTGGATGGTGTATAGTTAAGATGAATGACAGAGGAGACAGACACACTGGATGGTATATAGCTAAGATGAATGACAGAGGAGACAGACACACTGGATGGTGTATAGTTAAGATGAATGACAGAGGAGACAGACACACTGGATGGTGTATAGTTAAGATGAATGACAGAGGAGACAGACACACTGGATGGTATATAGCTAAGATGAATGACAGAGGAGACAGACACACTGGATGGTGTATAGTTAAGATGAATGACAGAGGAGACAGACACACTGGATGGTGTATAGTTAAGATGAATGACAGAGGAGACAGACACTGGATGGTGTATAGTTAAGATGAATGACAGAGGAGACAGACACACTGGATGGTGTATAGTTAAGATGAATGACAGTGGAGACAGACACACTGGATGGTGTATAGTTAAGATGAATGACAGAGGAGACAGACACACTGGATGGTATATAGTTAAGATGAATGACAGAGGAGACAGACACACTGGATGGTGTATAGTTAAGATGAATGACAGAGGAGACAGACACACTGGATGGTGTATAGTTAAGATGAATGACAGAGGAGACAGACACACTGGATGGTGTATAGTTAAGATGAATGACAGAGGAGACAGACACACTGGATGGTGTATAGTTAAGATGAATGACAGAGGAGACAGACACACTGGATGGTGTATAGTTAAGATGAATGACAGAGGAGACAGACACACTGGATGGTATATAGCTAAGATGAATGACAGAGGAGACAGACACACTGGATGGTGTATAGTTAAGATGAATGACAGAGGAGCCAGACACACTGGATGGTCTATAGTTAAGATGAATGACAGAGACGACAGACACACTGGATGGTGTATAGTTAAGATGAATGACAGAGGAGACAGACACACTGGATGGTGTATAGTTAAGATGAATGACAGAGGAGACAGACACACTGGATGGTGTATAGTTAAGATGAATGACAGAGGAGACAGACACTGGATGGTGTATAGTTAAGATGAATGACAGAGGAGACAGACACACTGGATGGTGTATAGTTAAGATGAATGACAGAGGAGACAGACACACTGGATGGTGTATAGTTAAGATGAATGACAGCGGAGACAGACACACTGGATGGTGTATAGTTAAGATGAATGACAGAGGAGACAGACACACTGGATGGTGTATAGTTAAGATGGATGACAGAGGAGACAGACACACTGGATGGTGGATAGTTAAGATGAATGACAGAGGAGACAGACACACTGGATGGTATATAGTTAAGATGAATGACAGAGGAGACAGACACACTTGGATGGTATATTTTTTGTTTATTTTAATTTTACCTTTATTTAACTAGGCATTTCAGTTAAGAACACATTCTTATTTTCAATGACGTTCTCGGAACAGGCCGTCGTTCTGCCCTGTTCAGGGGCAGAACGGCAGATTTTTACCTTGTCAGCTCGGGGATAGTCCAACGCTCTAACCTCTAGGCTACCTGCAGCCCCTTATAGTTAAGTTATATAGTTAAGATGAATGACAGAGGAGACAGACACACTGGATGGTATATAGTTAAGATGAATGACAGAGGAGACAGACACACTTGGATGGTATATTTTTGTTTATTTTAATTTTACCTTTATTTAACTAGGCAAGTCAGTTAAGAACACATTCTTATTTTCAATGACGTTCTCGGAACAGGCCGTCGTTCTGCCCTGTTCAGGGGCAGAACGGCAGATTTTTACCTTGTCAGCTCGGGGATAGTCCAACGCTCTAACCTCTAGGCTACCTGCAGCCCCTTATAGTTAAGTTATATAGTTAAGATGAATGACAGAGGAGACAGACACACTGGATGGTATATAGTTAAGATGAATGACAGAGGAGACAGACACACTGGATGGTGTATAGTTAAGATGAATGACAGAGGAGACAGACACACTTGGATGGTATATTTTTTGTTTATTTTAATTTTACCTTTATTTAACTAGGCAAGTCAGTTAAGAACACATTCTTATTTTCAATGACGTTCTCGGAACAGGCCGTCGTTCTGCCCTGTTCAGGGGCAGAACGGCAGATTTTTACCTTGTCAGCTCGGGGATAGTCCAACGCTCTAACCTCTAGGCTACCTGCAGCCCCTTATAGTTAAGTTATATAGTTAAGATGAATGACAGAGGAGACAGACACACTGGATGGTATATAGTTAAGATGAATGACAGAGGAGATAGACACACTGGATGGTGTATAGTTAAGATGAATGACAGAGGAGACAGACACACTGGATGGTGTATAGTTAAGATGAATGACAGAGGAGACAGACACACTGGATGGTGTATAGTTAAGATGAATGACAGTGGAGACAGACACACTGGATGGTATATAGTTAAGATGAATGACAGAGGAGACAGACACTGGATGGTGTATAGTTAAGATGAATGACAGAGGAGACAGACACACTGGATGGTATATAGTTAAGATGAATGACAGAGGAGACAGACACACTGGATGGTGTATAGTTAAGATGAATGACAGTGGAGACAGACACACTGGATGGTGTATAGTTAAGATGAATGACAGTGGAGACAGACACACTGGATGGTGTATAGTTAAGATGGATGACAGAGGAGACAGACACACTGGATGGTATATAGTTAAGATGGATGACAGTGGAGACAGACACACTGGATGGTGTATAGTTAAGATGAATGACAGAGGAGGCAGACACACTGGATGGTATATAGTTATGATGAATGACAGTGGAGACAGACACACTGGATGGTGTATAGTTAAGATGAATGACAGTGGAGACAGACACACTGGATGGTGTATAGTTAAGATGAATGACAGTGGAGACAGACACACTGGATGGTGTATAGTTAAGATGAATGACAGAGGAGACAGACACACTGGATGGTGTATAGTTAAGATGGATGACAGAGGAGACAGACACACTGGATGGTATATAGTTAAGATGAATGACAGTGGAGACAGACACACTGGATGGTATATAGTTAAGATGAATGACAGAGGAGACAGACACACTGGATGGTATATAGTTAAGATGAATGACAGAGGAGACAGACACACTGGATGGTGTATAGTTAAGATGAATGACAGAGGAGACAGACATACTGGATGGTGTATAGTTAAGATGGATGACAGAGGAGACAGACACACTGGATGGTGTATAGTTAAGATGAATGACAGTAGAAAGAGAGATCGGTAAAATAACCTTTATGACTTCACATTATCCAGCACAATGGCACCCAATTCCCCATTTAGTGCACTTGTTTGACCAGGGTCCATAGGGCATCCCGGGGCTCTGGTCAAAAGTAGTGCACTATACAGGGAATAGGGTGCCATTTGGGATGCAAACCCAGGTCCTTGTTTCAAGTCCAGAACACATATTTTGTCCCCCTCAACAAAGACGTAGGCTGTTTGACCATAAAGGTACAACAACAACCAAGATGGAACTACATAAACACCCACCCCCCCATCCTTCCTGTGATGTAAGATATTTAAAAAATGCGCATCTCATTAAACAATATGCAATTAGTACCATTTAAACAGCTAAAGTCATTAGCTCAGTGTTTACCACAAGCAACATTTTGTACACAAGATAACATCCCTCATTTGCATATGCTAATGTAAGGTAATTAGCTAAACTCCACCGAGTAATTCCGATCCAGCCAACCTGCGGGCAGTTTTAGGAGATTAACCACAAATAATGAAATAATTCAATCAATCACGTAAAGGCTAATATATGCATATGAAATGGCATGGGGCAGTCGACGCGGTTGGCTTTAATGTCAGGGAATCACAGAGAAAATAGGCCTTGGCAATTGGGAAGCATCAGGTATTGAGAGTGGAAACATCCACAAATATCAACAAATTGGCCTTAATTCGTTGCTTTGGCATTAAACAGACAAAACCAAACAACAACAACAAAACACAAGAGAGGCCATTTTTTTTTTTAGGATTATGGGGTGGCCGTTGCCATAGATCGTTTCCAGGAAACAAGAGCTCATCCAAACTTGCCTGTAATCATAGGCCTAGCTTGGGAAATTGTTGACAAGGTAACATCTCCAGAACAGAAAAAAACAGTTCCTGTGTGCTTTAATAGGTCATATAAAAGCTTACCGGCAGTAAAGCAGTGACAACAGACACAGAGGCGCTTATCTAATTTGACTTTAATGTGTGTTTGTGGCTGTGATGTTTTTCGTTCTTCTCCGGCGATGAAAAGCATGATAAACTCCTAAGTCTATTAGCAGTGACAATACTATACTCTCCCTACCGTTCCCCGATTCCATTAGCCTTTCTGGACATGGATATTAGGCCTACACTCTCACACAAACAGACATGGATGTGTACCCAACTCCAGGAACACTGCTAGAAGGTAAGTGTTTATCGAGGAGCTCACTGATACAGTACTATCTATCATAGGGCTGCTGTTACACCAAGGACCATCTGCAGAGCCACCACCAAGGTTTCCTGTGTGTGTGTGTGTGTGTGTGTGTGTGTGTGTGTGTGTGTGTGTGTGTGTGTGCGTGTGTGTGCATGCGTGTGTGTTTGTGTGTGTGTGTGTGTGTGTGTGTGCGTGTTTGTGTGTTTGTTTGTGTGTGCGTGTGTGCTTGCGTGCGTGTGCGTGCGTGTGTGTGTTGCGTGCGTGTGTGTGTGTGCGTGTGTGTGCTTGCGTGCGTGTGCGTGTGTGTGCGTGTGTGTGCTTGCGTGCGCGTGCGTGCGTGTGTGTGCTTGCGTGCGTGTGTGTGTGTGCTTGCGTGCGTGTGCGTGCGTGTGCTTGCGTGTGCGTGTGCGTGTGCGTGTGTGTGTGTGTGTGGGTGTAGGAGCTTTGCAAAGGTGTGTACAAGTGTCGTACTTCAATGGCATGTATTTTTTTAAATGTATGTATTAATGTGAGGATTCTGTATGTTGTGTTAATGAATGTGCTGTGTGCGTGTGCTTGCGTGTGCGTGTGTGTGTGCGTGTGTGCTTGCGTGTGCGTGCGTGTGTGCTTGCGTGCGTGTGCGTGTGTGTGCGTGTGTGTGCGTGTGTGTGTGCGTGTGTGTGTGTGGGTGTAGGAGCTTTGCAAAGGTGTGTACAAGTGTCGTACTTCAATGGCATGTATTTTTTTAAATGTATGTATTAATGTGAGGATTCTGTATGTTGTGTTAATGAATGTGCTGTGTGCGTGTGTGTGTGTGCGTGTGTGTGTGTGCGTGCGGGTGTGCGTGTGCGTGTGTGTGTGTGTGTGCGGGTGTAGGAGCTTTGCAAAGGTGTGTACAAGTGTCGTACTTCAATGGCATGTATTTTTTAAAATGTATGTATTAATGTGAGGATTCTGTATGTTGTGTTAATGAATGTGCTGTGTGCGTGTGTGTGTGTGCGTGTGTGTGTGTGCGTGTGTGTGTGTGCGTGTGTGTGTGTGCGTGTGTGTGTGTGTGTGTGCGTGTGTGTGTGCGTGTGTGTGTGTGTGTGTGTGTGCGTGTGTGTGTGTGTGTGTGCGTGTGTGTGTGTGCGTGTGCGTGTGTGTGTGTGCGTGTGTGTGTGTGCGTGCGGGTGTGCGTGTGCGTGTGTGTGTGTGTGTGTGCGGGTGTAGGAGCTTTGCAAAGGTGTGTACAAGTGTCGTACTTCAATGGCATGTATTTTTTAAAATGTATGTATTAATGTGAGGATTCTGTATGTTGTGTTAATGAATGTGCTGTGTGCATGTGTTTGTGTGGATATGTGTGTGTTGTCCAAATAAGTGTGTGTTGTCCAAATAGAATTTCTGTTACTCCTGTCAAACTAGGATCAATGAGGGGGGAGAAGAGGGGCGGGGCCTATCCAAGGGTGGGGAGGATCATGACAAAGCTGCAGTGTGGAAGGCGGCTGCCGTGGAGAATCACCTGGTGTTGCCGTGGCAACAGACTGGTCTGTAGATGTTACTATTTATGTAAATGCCAGCCAGTGAGCTTAATGCTGGGCCAGTGTCAGCCAATGCTCACTTCATATCATAGCCTGTTGCTACCTCTGTATAAATAAAATGGAAAACTTCTGAATTAAAAAACACGATGAGAGTTATTCCTAAAACTGTACCACCAACATGAGGTAACTTATGTAACTATCACCTAATCAAATGAAATCAAATTTGATTTGTCACATACACATGGTTAGCAGATGTTAATGCGAGTGTAGCGAAATGCTTGTGCTTCTAGTTCCGACCATGCAGTATTATCTAACAACTAATCTAACATAACAATGTCACAACAACTAACCTTATACATACAAGTGTAAAGGAATGAATAAGAATATGTACATAAAAATATATGAATGAGTGATGGCCGAACAGCATAGGCAAGATGCAGTAGATGGTATAGAGTACAGTATATACATATGAGATGAGTAATGTAGGGTATGTAAACATAATATAAAGTGGCATTGTTTGAAGGGGCTAGTGATACATTTATTACATACAATTTTCCATTATTAAGGTGGCTATAGTTAGAGTTGAGTCAGTATGTTGGCAGCAGCCACTCAATGTTAGTGATGGTTGTTCAACAGTCTGATGGCCTTGAGATAGAAGCTGTTTTTCAGTCTCTCAGTCCCAGCTTTGATGCACCTGTACTGACCTCGCCTTCTGGATGATAGCGGGGCGAACAGGCAGTGGCTAGGGTGTTTGTTGTCCTTGATGATCTTTATGGCCTTCCTGTGACATCGGGTGGTGTAGGTGTCCTGGAGGGCAGGTAGTTTGCCCCCTGTTATGCATTGTGCAGACCTCACTACCCTCTGGAGAGCCTTACGGTTGTGGGCGGAACAGTTGCCGTACCAGGCGGTGATACAGCCCGACAGGATGCTCTCAATTGTGCATCTGTAAAGGTTTGTGAGTGGTTTTGGTGACAAGCCGAATTTCTTCAGCCCCCTGAGGTTGAAGAGGCGCTGCTTCTTCACCACGCTGCCTGTGTGGGTGGACCATTTCAGTTTGTCCGTGATGTGTACGCCGAGAAACTTACAACTTTCCACCCTCTCCACTACTGTCCCGTTGATGTGGATACGGGGCTGCTCCCTCTGCTGTTTCCTGAAGTCCACAATCATCTCCTTTGTTTTGTTGACAATGAGTGTGAGGTTATTTTCCTGACACCACACTCACCTCCTCCCTCTAGGCCGTCTCGTCGTTGTTGGTAATCAAGCCTACCACTGTAGTGTCATCTGCAACTTGATGATTGAGTTGGAGGCGTGCATGGCCACGCAGTCGTGGGTGAACAGGGAGTACAGGAGAGGGCTAAGAATGCACCCTTGTGGGGCCCCAGTGTTGAGGATCAGCGGGGTGGAAATGTTGTTACCTACCCTCACCACCTGGGGGCAGCCCGTCAGGAAGTCCAGGACCCAGTTGCACAGGGCGGGGTTGAGACCCAGGGTCTCAAGCTTAATGACGAGTTTGGAGGGTTTGGAGGCTATGGTGTTAAATGCTGAGCTGTAATCAATGAACAGCATTCTTACCTAGGTATTCCTCTTGTCCAGATGGGTTAGGGCAGTGTGCAGTGTGATTGCAATTGTGTCGTCTGTGGACCTATTGGGGCGGTAAGAAAATTGTAGTGGGTCTAGGGTGTCAGGTAGGGTGGAGGTGATATTGTCCTTGACTAGTCTCTCAAAGCACTTCATGATGACGGAAGTGAGTGCTACAGGGCGGAAGTCATTTAGCTCAGTTACCTTAGCTTTCTTGGGAACAGGAACAATGGTGGCCCTCTTGAAGCATGTGGGAACAGCACACTGGGATAAGGATTGATTGAATATGTCCGTAAACACACCAGCCAGCTGGTCTGCGCATGCTCTGAGGACGCGGCTGGGGGTGCCGTCTGGGCCTGCAGCCTTGAGAGGGTTAACAGGTTTAAATGTTTTACTCACGTCGGCTACAGTGAAGGAGTCCACAGGTTTTGGTAGCGGGCCGTGTCAGTGGCACTGTATTGTCCTCAAAGCGAGCAAAGCAGTTGTTTAGTTTGTCTGGGAGCAAGACATCCTGGTCTGCAATGGGGCTGGTTTTTCTTTTGTAATCCGTGATTGACTGTAGACCCTGCCACATACTTCTCGTGTCTGAGCCGTTGAATTGCGACTCTACTTTGTCTCTATAATGACGCTTAGCTTGTTTGATTGCCTTGCGGAGGGAATAGCTACACTGTTTGTATTCAGTCATGTTTCCGGTCACCTTGCCCTGATTAAAAGCAGTGGTTCGCACTTTCAGTGTTGCGCAAATGCTGCCATCAATCCACGGTTTCTGGTTGGGGAATGTTTTAATAGACGCTGAGGGTACAACATCACCGATGCACTTTCTAATGAACTTGCTCACCGAATTAATGTGAGCAAGTATTCATCAATGTTGTTGTTCGACGTTATGAGGAACATATCCCAGTCCACGTGATCGAAGCAATCTTGAAGCGTGGAATCCGATTGGTCGGACCAGCGTTGAACAGACCTGAGCGAGGGTGCTTCCTGTTTTAGTCTCTGTCTATAGGCTGGGAGCAACAAAATGGAGTCGTGGTCAGCTTTTCCGAAAGGAGGGCGGGAGAGGGCCTTATATGCGTCGCGGAAGTTAGAATAACAATGATCCAGGGTTTTGCCAGCCCAGGTTGCACAATCGATATGCTGATAGAATTTAGGGAGCCTTGTTTTCAGATTAGCCTTGTTAAAATCCCCAGCTACAATAAATGCAGCCTCAGGATATGTGGTTTCCAGTTTACATAGAGTCGAATGAAGTTCTTTCAGGGCCGTCAATGTGTCTGCTTGGGGGGGAATATACACAACTGTGATTATGATCGAAGGGAATTCTCTTGGTAGATAATGTGGTCGGCACTTGATTGTGAGGAATTCTAGGTCAGGTGAACAAAAGGACTTGAGTTCCTGTATGTCGTTATGATCACACCACGTCTCGTTAATCATAAGGCATACACCCCCGCCCCTCTTCTTACCAGAAAGTTGCTTGTTTCTGTCAGCGGGATGCGTGAAGAAACCAGCTGGCTGTACCAACTCCGATAGCGTGTCTCGAGTGAGCCATGTTTCCGTGAAAACAAAGAACGTTAGTCTCTGATGTCTCTCTGGAAGGCTACCCTTGCTGGGATTTCATCAACCTTGTTGTCAGGAGACTGGACATTGGCGAGTAGTATGGTAGGGAGATGTGCCCGTATATGGAGCAGGATCAGAAGACCACTCCGTCTGCCCCTTCTACGGCGCCGTTGTTTTGGGTCGCCTACTTGGATCCGAACCATTGTCCTGGGTGGTGGTCCAAACAGAGGATCCGCTTCGGGAACGTCGTATTCCTGGTCGTAATGTTGGTAAGTTGACGTTGCTCTTATATCCAATAGTTCTTCCCGGCTGTATGTAATAAAACCTAAGATTTCCTGGGGTAGCAATGTAAGAAATAACACATAAAAAAACAAAATACTGCATAGTTTCCTCGGAACGCGAAGCGAGGCGGCCATCTCTGTCGGTTCCCATTCCCAATGGGCGCCTACGGCACTGTATTCTGTACTTAACTTTTTTCTGTTAAGGAGACAAAAATTGGTTGGAATTTGATGGCTGTGCTTACATTTCATGAATATTATAATTCTGTTTGTAATTTATCGTTGGCGTCCTGGGACCTCATAACTACTTTCAGTTTATGTTAAGAAAAAGAAGGATAAGCAAAGATGGAGAGGCAAGGTTTTCCAGGACACCTGTACTATCTAACCTCTCATAGCCTCAGGACACCTGTCTAACCCTCCAATAGCATCAGGACACCTGCAAAATCTCCCACTGACCTAATCAGCTAGTAATAAAAGTGTCCATGTCACATGACCTACTTCAAGGAAGGAAGGACAGCCACGTATCTACAGAATTGGAACCAGGCCCCAATCTCATGCTCTATCCGTCTGTCTCTGAGAAGGCCAGATGCCTCATCACTGATTCTGCTAGCATGGCTAGCTCCATTACCACACAGTGCATGCCGAGACACTGACCTCCAGGCTAGCACATCTGCTAATACAATACATCTAAATGGGTCCTTTGTCAAATTTATGTCCTTTTAATTATGATCTGGACGTCTCTGAGTAAACACGGACTTCCTATTTCACACGGACAGACGAGGGAAATGTCCTTGCATCAATGCCAGCTCAAAGTGACTGATGGCATAGACACGGCTGAGTAAAAAGTTAGGTGGTAAGAAACAGAGACTCAGAGAATTGTGCCAGAGGTAGAAACCTGCCAGCCTCTGCATAACAACTCACCACCCTGAGCCGTTCCAGTATTTCCCGATAGGGTGGGTAGGATGGGGTTTAGGTACCGAAGGGAACCTCTACATCCCCAGGAATGACTGCCAAATACATTCAGGGGGGGGTTAGGGTGGAAGACTGGTGGGATGGAACAAGGCGAGGAGGATAAGGACAGTGTGTGGTGAAGAGTAAAACTGGATGTGAAGAAGAACAAGAAGTCTTGGCTGTGTTCTGTCGCTATCGGGGAGAGAAAGGCTGTGTGTGTGTGTGTGTGTTGGGGTTCTCTCTCTCTATGGGCATATCCTGTGGGTACCTCCATGTCTCTGGAAGTGACTGCCAACGACATGCAAGCCAGGGGGTTTGAGGAGGGAGTGTGTGTGTATTCTGCACTGGCACCATGTATGCCTTGACAGTGCTCCAGCCCTAGGGGAGAGGGGGGCGGTTATGTTGGTCGACGAGGTTACCACCCTGTGGTGTGTGCTGTCAGTTCCAGAAAGGGATTTTACAAACAAGGTGGAAGAGGAGAGGACAGGAGGAGAGCAGGCACAGTTCTCTGTGTGTGTCAACCTCTTTCCCTCTATCCATCCATCCCTCTCTCATCCCTCTATACATCCATCCCCCTCTCATCCCTCTATACATCCATCCCCCTCTCATCCCTCTATCCATCCATCCCCCTCTCATCTCTCTATACATCCATCCCTCTCTCATCTCTCTATACATCCATCCCCCTCTCATCTCTCTATACATCCATCCCCCTCTCATCCCTCTATACATCCATCCCCCTCTCATCCCTCTATACATCCATCCCCCTCTCATCTCTCTATACATCCATCCCCCTCTCATCCCTCTATACATCCATCCCCCTCTCATCCCTCTATACATCCATCCCCCTCTCATCCCTCTATACATCCATCCCCCTCTCATCTCTCTATACATCCATCTATATATCCATCCCCCTCTCATCCCTCTCTCATCTCTCTATACACTCTATATACATCCATCCCTCTCTCATCTCTCTATACATCCATCCCCCTCTCATCCCTCTATACATCCATCCCTCTCTCATCTCTCTATACATCCACCCCCTCTCATCTCTCTACACATCCATCCCTATATACATCCATCCCTCTCTCATCTCTCTATACATCCATCATCCCCTCTCATGCCTCTATACATCCATCCCTCTCTCATCCCTCTATACATCCATCCCTCAATCATCTCTCTATACATCCATCCCCCTCTCATCCCTCTATACATCCATCCCCCTCTCATCCCTCTATACATCCATCCCTCTCTCATCCCTCTCTCATCTCTCTATACATCCATCCCCCTCTCATCCCTCTATACATCCATCCCCCTCTCATCCCTCTGTACATCCATCCCTCTCTCATCCCTCTATACATCCATCCCTCTCTCATCCCTCTATACATCCATCCCTCTCTCATCTCTCTATACATCCATCCCTCTCTCATCTCTCTATACATCCATCCCTCTATACATCCATCCCTCTCTCATCCCTCTATACATCCATCCGTCTCTCATCTCTCTATACATCCATCCGTCTCTCATCTCTCTATACATCCATCCCCCTCTCATCTCTCTATACATCCATCCCTCTATACATCCATCCCTCTCTCATCCCTCTATACATCCATCCCGCTCTCATCTCTCTATACATCCACCCCTCTCTCATCTCTCTATACATCCATCCCTCTATACACCCATCCCTCTCTCATCCCTCTATACATCCATCCCTCTCTCATCCCTCTATACATCTATCCCCCTCTCATCCCTCTATACATCCATCCCTCTCTCATCCCTCTATACATCTATCCCCCTCTCATCCCTCTATACATCCATCCCCCTCTCATCCCTCTATACATCCATCCCGCTCTCATCTCTCTATACATCCACCCCTCTCTCATCTCTCTATACATCCATCCCTCTATACACCCATCCCTCTCTCATCCCTCTATACATCCATCCCTCTCTCATCTCTCTATACATCCATCCCCCTCTCATCCCTCTATACATCCATCCCTCTCATCCCTCTATACATCCATCCCTCTCTCATCTCTCTATACATCCATCCCCCTCTCATCCCTCTATACATCCATCCCTCTATACATCCATCCCCCCCCTCTCATCCCTCTATACATCTATCCCTCTATGCATCCATCCCTCTCTCATCCCTCTATACATCCATCCCTCTATACACCCATCCCTCTCTCATCCCTCTATACATCCATCCCTCTCTCATCTCTCTATACATCCATCCCCCTCTCATCCCTCTATACATCCATCCCTCTCATCCCTCTATACATCCATCCCTCTCTCATCTCTCTATACATCCATCCCCCTCTCATCCCTCTATACATCCATCCCTCTATACATCATCCCCATACATCCATCCCCCTCTCATCCCTCTATACATCTATCCCTCTATGCATCCATCCCTCTCTCATCCCTCTATACATCCATCCCTCTATACATCCATCCCCCCTCTCATCCCTCTATACATCTATCCCCCTCTCATCCCTCTATACATCTATCCCCCTCTCATCCCTCTATACATCTATCCCCCTCTCATCCCTCTATACATCTATCCCCCTCTCATCCCTCTATACATCTATCCCCCTTTCATCCCTCTATACATCCATCCCCATCTCATCCCTCTATACATATATCCCCCTCTCATCCCTCTATACATCCATCCCCCCTCTCATCCCTCTATACATCTATCCCCCTCTCATCCCTCTATACATCCATCCTCTCTCATCCCTCTATACATCTATCCCCCTCTCATCCCTCTATACATCTATCCCCTCTCTCATCCCTCTATACATCTATCCCCCCCCTCTCATCCCTCTATACATCCATCCCCATCTCATCCCTCTATACATATATCCCCCTCTCATCCCTCTATACATCCATCCCCATCTCATCCCTCTATACATATCCCCTCTCATCCCTCTATACATCCATCCCCCTCTCATCCCTCTATACATCATCTATACTCTGTAATGCAGAGGTAGAGAGAAATACCAGTCAAATAACACAGCCATTACCGTAATGCAGAGGTAGAGAGAAACCTACCAGTCAAATAACACAGCCATTACCGTAATGCAGAGGTAGAGAGAAACATACCAGTCAAATAACACAGCCATTACCGTAATGCAGAGGTAGAGAGAAATACCAGTCAAATAACACAGCCATCAAATCAAATCAAATTTATTTATATAGCCCTTCGTACATCAGCTGATATCTCAAAGTGCTGTACAGAAACCCAGCCTAAAACCCCAAACAGCAAGCAATGCAGGTGTAGAAGCACGGTGGCTAGGAAATACTCCCTAGAAAGGCCAAAACCTAGGAAGAAACCTAGAGAGGAACCAGGCTATGTGGGGTGGCCAGTCCTCTTCTGGCTGTGCCGGGTGGAGATTATAACAGAACATGGCCAAGATGTTCAAATGTTCATAAATGACCAGCATGGTCGAATAATAATAAGGCAGAACAGTTGAAACTGGAGCAGCAGCACGGTCAGGTGGACTGGGGACAGCAAGGAGTCATCATGTCAGGTAGTCCTGGGGCATGGTCCTAGGGCTCAGGTCAGTTGAAACTGGAGCAGCAGCACGGCCAGGTGGACTGGGGACAGCAAGGAGTCATCATGTCAGGTAGTCCTGGGGCATGGTCCTAGGGCTCAGGTCAGTTGAAACTGGAGCAGCAGCATGGCCAGGTGGACTGGGGACAGCAAGGAGTCATCATGTCAGGTAGTCCTGGGGCATGGTCCTAGGGCTCAGGTCCTCCGAGAGAGAGAAAGAAAGAGAGGAGAGAATTAGAGAACACACACTTAGATTCACACAGGAAACCGAATAGGACAGGAGAAGTACTCCAGATATAAAAAACTGACCCTAGCCCCCCGACACATAAACTACTGCAGCATAAATACTGGAGGCTGAGACAGAAGGGGTCCGGAGACACTGTGGCCCCATCCGAGGACACCCCCGGACAGGGCCAAACAGGAAGGATATAATCCCACCCACTTTGCCAAAGCACAGCCCCCACACCACTAGAGGGATTACTTCAACCACCAATTTACCATCCTGACACAAGGCTGAGTATAGCCCACAAAGATCTCCGCCATGGCACAACCCAAGGGGGGGCGCCAACCCAGACAGGATGACCACATCAGTGAATCAACCCACTCAGGTGACGCACCCCTTCCAGGGACGGCATGAGAGAGCCCCAGTAAGCCAGTGACTCAGCCCCTGTAATAGGGTTAGAGGCAGAGAATCCCAGTGGAAAGAGGGGAACCGGCCATTACCGTAATGCAGAGGTAGAGAGAAACATACCAGTCAAATAACACAGCCATTACCGTAATGCAGAGGTAGAGAGAAATACCAGTCAAATAACACAGCCATTACCGTAATGCAGAGGTAGAGAGAAACATACCAGTCAAATAACACAGCCATTACCGTAATGCAGAGTTAGAGAGAAACATACCAGTCAAATAACACAGCCATTACCGTAATGCAGAGGTAGAGAGAAACATACCAGTCAAATAACACAGCCATTACCGTAATGCAGAGGTAGAGAGAAACATACCAGTCAAATAACACAGCTATTACCGTAATGCAGAGGTAGAGAGAAACATACCAGTCAAATAACACAGCCATTACCGTAATGCAGAGGTAGAGAGAAACATACCAGTCAAATAACACAGCCATTACCGTAATGCAGAGGTAGAGAGAAACATACCAGTCAAATAACACAGCCATTACCGTAATGCAGAGGTAGAGAGAAACATACCAGTCAAATAACACAGCCATTACCGTAATGCAGAGGTAGAGAGAAATACCAGTCAAATAACACAGCCATTACCGTAATGCAGAGGTAGAGAGAAACATACCAGTCAAATAACACAGCCATTACCGTAATGCAGAGGTAGAGAGAAACATACCAGTCAAATAACACAGCCATTACCGTAATGCAGAGGTAGAGAGAAACATACCAGTCAAATAACACAGCCATTACCGTAATGCAGAGGTAGAGAGAAACATACCAGTCAAATAACACAGCCATTAACATAATGCAGAGGTAGAGAGAAACATACCAGTCAAATAACACAGCCATTACTGTAATGCAGAGGTAGAGAAACATACCAGTCAAATAACACAGCCATTACCGTAATGCAGAGGTAGAGAGAAACATACCAGTCAAATAACACATCCATTACCGTAATGCAGAGGTAGAGAGAAATACCAGTCAAATAACACAGCCATTACCGTAATGCAGAGGTAGAGAGAAACATACCAGTCAAATAACACAGCCATTAACATAATGCAGAGGTAGAGAGAAATACCAGTCAAATAACACAGCCATTACCGTAATGCAGAGGTAGAGAGAAATACCAGTCAAATAACACAGCCATTACCGTAATGCAGAGGTAGAGAGAAACATACCAGTCAAATAGTCAAATAAGCCATTAACATAATGCAGAGGTAGAGAGAAATACCAGTCAAATAACACAGCCATTACCGTAATGCAGAGGTAGAGAGAAACATACCAGTCAAATAACACAGCCATTACCGTAATGCAGAGGTAGAGAGAAATACCAGTCAAATAACACAGCCATTACCGTAATGCAGAGGTAGAGAGAAACATACCAGTCAAATAACACAGCCATTACCGTAATGCAGAGGTAGAGAGAAATACCAGTCAAATAACACAGCCATTACCGTAATGCAGAGGTAGAGAGAAACATACCAGTCAAATAACACAGCCATTAACATAATGCAGAGGTAGAGAGAAATACCAGTCAAATAACACAGCCATTACCGTAATGCAGAGGTAGAGAGAAACATACCAGTCAAATAACACAGCCATTACCGTAATGCAGAGGTAGAGAGAAATACCAGTCAAATAACACAGCCATTACCGTAATGCAGAGGTAGAGAGAAACATACCAGTCAAATAACACAGCCATTACCGTAATGCAGAGGTAGAGAGAAAATCATCTACTTTGTTGTTTTGTCGGTGTTGAGTTCAACACGATCTGTATGTATTAAGGTGTCTTCCCACTGGGAATAGAAATCATCAGTTCAACGTCTAGTCTAGATTTACATTTAGTTGAGTTGTCAACTAATGTGAATTCAACGTGAAATGAATAAAACAATCTCACCATGTCATTGGATTAAAAGTTGGGTGAAAAATAGAGGGAGTGTCCTTAAGTTGATGACTTACGTTGATGACTGTTTTCAAATCCAATCAGTTTTCCACGTTGATTCAACATCACATATATTTTTCTTGGTTGAAATGACGTGGAAACAACGTTGATTCAACATCACATATATTTTTGTTGGTTGAAATGACGCGGAAACAACGTTGATTCAACCAGTTTGTGCCCAGTGGTTTGATGACACAGTTGTCACCAGTCTGCTCCAGACCCTGGTTAAAACACGACCCCGGGAACCCAGGCTAAAGGGATGAGAGGAATAAGTGAACTCATCTGAAAGGAAGATGCATTGACATTGACAAGGGCTCATTCAACTCAGGTGAGAGTTTTCTTTCAATTCAATTCAAGGGGCTTTATTGACATGGGAAACATGTGTTAATGTTGCCAAAGCAAATGAGGTAGATAATATACAAAAGTGAAAAAAACTATAAAAATGAACAGTAAACATTACACTCACAGAAGTTCCAAAAGAATAAAGACATTACAAATGTCATATTATGTATATATACAGTGTTGTAACGATGTACAAATGGTTAAAGGACACAAGATAAAATAAATAAGCATAAATATGGATTGTATTTACAATGGTGTTTGTTCTTCACTGGTTGACCTTTTCTTGTGGCAACTGGTCACAAATCTTGCTGCTGTGATGGCACACTGTGATATTTCACCCAGTAGATATGGGAGTTTATCAAAATTGGGTTTGTTTTCAAATTCTTTGTGGATCTGTGTAATCTGCGGGAAGTATGTCTCTAATATGGTCATACATTTGGCAGGAGGTTAGGAAGTGCAGCTCAGTTTCCACCTCATTTTGTGGGCAGTGTGATCATAGCCTGTCTTCTCTTGAGAGTCAGGTCTGCCTACGGCAGGCCTCTCTCAATAGCAAGGCTATGCTCACTGAGTCTGTACATAGTCAAAGCTTTCCTTAAGTTTGGGTCAGTCACAGTGGACAGGTATTCTGCCGCTGTGTACTCTCTGTTTAGGGCCAAATAGCATTCTAGTTTGCTCTGTTTTTTTGTTAATTCTTTCCAATGTGTCAAGTAATTCTCTTTTTGTTTTCTCATGATTTGGTTGGGTCTAATTGTATTGCTGTACTGGGGCTCTGTGGGGTCTGTTTGTGAACAGAGCCCCAGGACCAGCTTGCTTAGGGGACTCTTCTCCAGGTTCATCGATCTGTAGGTGATGGCTTTGTAATGAAAGGATTGGGAATCGCTTCCTTTAGGTGGTTGTAGAACTTAATGGCTCTTTTCTGAATTTTGATAATTAGTGGGTATCAGCCTAATCTCTCTCTTTTGTCTCTCTCTCTCTCTCTCTTGCTGGTCTCTCTCCCTCTTATTCAGAGGGTAAATATATTAAATAGAAACAAGGTTTGTCAGTAATGTCTTGACAGCGACACAGCACAAAAGACAGAAAGTGTCACAGACATAAACTATGTCAAGATGGCTGCCTTGTGTAAGAGAGGGAGATAGAGAGAGAGAGGGGAAAGGGAGAGAGAAAGATGGATAGAGAGGGAGGGAGAGAGAGATGGAGAGAGAGAGAGATGGATAGAGAGAGAGGGGAAAGGGAGAGAGAGATGGTTAGAGAGAGAGATGGATAGATAGATAGAGAGAGAGAGAGAGAGATGGATAGAGAGAGAGGGGAAAGGGAGAGAGAGATGGTTAGAGAGAGAGATGGATAGATAGATAGAGAGAGAGAGAGAGAGGGAGATGGATAGAGAGAGGGGAAAGTGAGAGCGAGAAAGTGATCTTACTCCAGGTGTGTTGTGTAAGCCGGTTGTCCCTGGATCAATGCTATGGTCTGCCCACTGGGATATAAGCACGCACACACACACACACGCACACACACACACACACACACACACACACACACACACACACACACACACACACACACACACACACACACACACACACACACACACACACACACACACACACACACACACACACACACACACACACACACACACACACACACACACACAGTGCTGGAGGTATTACTTGTGTTCAGGAACCCTCACTGTCAACCACACATCATAGTCACATGATCAAGTGGCAGGTTAAAATAGCAACATGTTCACTATCCCCCTGAGACCTGTGATAGCAGAAAGAAAGGGAGGGAGGGAAGGAGGGAAGAGAGAGAGAGAGGGAGGGGGTGGGAGAGAGAGGATGATGGAGAGATTATAGTAGAACAGAACACAGGAGAGAAGACTGAAACTACAGAGAGAGAGAGAATAGGAAAACAGAATACAGGAGAGATGACTGAAACTACAGAGAGAGAGAGAGAATAGGAAAACAGAATACAGGAGAGAAGACTTAAAACTACAGAGAGAGAGAGAGAATAGTAGAACAGAACACAGGAGAGAAGACTGAAACTACAGAGAGAGAGAGAGAATAGTAAAACAGAATACAGGAGAGAAGACTTAAAACTACAGAGAGAGAGAGAGAATAGTAGAACAGAACACAGGAGAGAAGACTTAAAACTACAGAGAGAGAGAGAATAGTAGAACAGAATACAGGAGAGAAGACTGAAACTACAGAGAGAGAGAGAGAATAGTAGAACAGAACACAGGAGAGAAGACTGAAACTACAGAGAGAGAGAGAGAGAGAATAGTAAAACAGAATACAGGAGAGATGACTTAAACTACACAGAGAGAGAGAGAGAGAATAGTAAAACAGAACACAGGAGAGATGACTGAAACTACAGAGAGAGAGAGAGAGAGAATAGTAAAACAGAACACAGGAGAGAAGACTGAAACTACACAGAGAGAGAGAGAGAGAATAGTAGAACAGAACACAGGAGAGACAACTTAAAACTACAGAGAGAGAGAGAGAATAGTAGAACAGAATACAGGAGAGAAAACTGAAACTACAGAGAGAGAGAGAGAATAGTAAAACAGAATACAGGAGAGAAGACAAACTACAGAGAGAGAGAGAGAGAGATAGTAAAACATAATACAGGAGAGATTACTTAAAACTACAGAGAGAGAGAGACTTAAAGAGAGAGAGAGAGAGAGAGAGAATAGTAAAACAGAATACAGGAGAGAAGACTTAAAACTACAGAGAGAGAGAGAGAGAGAGAGAGAGAGAGAGAGAAGAGAAAGAGAGAGAGAGAGAGAGATAGTAAAACAGAATACAGGAGAGATGACTTAAAACTACAGAGAGAGAGAGAGAGAGAGAGAGAGAGAGAATAGTAAAACAGAATACAGGAGAGATTACTTAAAACTACAGGGAGAGAGAGAGAGAGAGAGAGAGAGAGAGAGAGAGAGAGAATAGTAAAACAGAATACAGGAGAGAAGACTTAAACTACAGAGAGAGAGAGAGAGAGAGATAGTAAAACAGAATACAGGAGAGAAGACTTAAACTACACAGAGGGAGAGAGAGAGAGAGAGATAGTAAAACATAATACAGGAGAGAAGACTTAAAACTACAGAGAGAGAGAGAGAGAGAGATAGGAAAACATAATACAGGAGAGAAGACTTAAACTACAGAGAGAGAGGGAGAGAGAGATAGTAAAACAGAATACAGGAGAGATGACTTAAAACTAAGGAGAGAGATAGTAGAACAGAATACAGGAGAGAAGACTTAAAACTACAGAGAGAGAGAGAGAGAGAGAATAGTAAAACAGAATACAGGAGAGAAGACTTAAACTACAGAGAGAGAGAGAGAGAGAATAGTAAAACAGAATACAGGAGAGATGACTTAAAACTACAGAGAGAGAGAGAGAATAGGAAAACAGAATACAGGAGAGATGACTTAAACTACAGAGAGAGAGGGAGAGAGAGATAGTAAAACAGAATACAGGAGAGAAGACTTAAACTACACAGAGAGAGAGGGAGAGAGAGATAGTAAAACAGAATACAGGAGAGATGACTTAAACTACACAGAGCGAGAGAGAGAGAGAGAGAGAGAGAGAGAGAATAGTAAAACAGAATACAGGAGAGATGACTTAAACTACACAGAGAGAGAGGGAGAGAAGAGAGAGAGAGAGACAGAGAGAGAGAGAGAGAGAGAGAGAGAGAGAGAGAGAGAGAGAAAAGTAAAACAGAATACAGGAGAGATGACTTAAACTACAGAGAGAGAGAGAGAGAGAGAAAACAGAGAGAGAGAATAGTAAAACAGAATACAGGAGAGATGACTTAAAACTACAGAGAGAGAGAGAGAATAGTAAAACAGAATACAGGAGAGATGACTTAAAACTACAGAGAGAGAGAGAGAATAGTAAAACAGAATACAGGAGAGATGACTTAAAACTACAGAGAGAGAGAGAATAGTAGAACAGAATACAGGAGAGATGACTTAAAACTACAGAGAGAGAGAGAGAATAGTAGAACAGAATACAGGAGAGATGACTTAAAACTACAGAGAGAGAGAGAGAATAGTAGAACAGAACACAGGAGAGATGACTTAAAACTACAGAGAGAGAGAGAGAATAGTAGAACAGAATACAGGAGAGAAGACTTAAAACTACAGAGAGAGAGAGAGAGAGAGAATAGTAAAACAGAATACAGGAGAGATGACTTAAACTACACAGAGAGAGAGAGAGAATAGTAGAACAGAATACAGGAGAGAAGACTTAAAACTACAGAGAGAGAGAGAGAGAGAGAATAGTAGAACAGAACACAGGAGAGAAGACTTAAACTACACAGAGAGAGAGAGAGAATAGTAGAACAGAATACAGGAGAGAAGACTTAAACTACAGAGAGAGAGAGAGAGAATAGTAGAACAGAATACAGGAGAGACGACTTAAACTACACAGAGAGAGAGAGAGAATAGTAGAACAGAATACAGGAGAGAAGACTTAAACTACACAGAGAGAGAGAGAGAGAGAGAGAGAGAGAGAGAGAGAGAGATAGTAAAACAGAATACAGGAGAGAAGACATAAACTACACAGAGAGAGAGAGAGAATAGTAAAACATAATACAGGAGAGAAGACTTAAACTACACAGAGAGAGAGAGAGAGAGAGAGAGAGAGAGATAGTAAAACATAATACAGGAGAGAAGACTTAAACTACACAGAGAGAGAGAATAGTAGAACACAATACAGGAGAAACAACTTAAACTACAGAGAGAGAGAGAGAATAGTAGAACAGAATACAGGAGAGACAACTTAAACTACACAGAGAGAGAGAGAGAATAGTAGAACAGAATACAGGAGAGAAGACTTAAACTACACAGAGAGAGAGAGAGAGAATAGTAGAACAGAATACAGGAGAGAAGACTTAAACTACACAGAGAGAGAGAGAGAATAGTAGAACAGAATACAGGAGAGACAACTTAAACTACACAGAGAGAGAGAGAGAATAGTAGAACAGAATACAGGAGAGAAGACTTAAAACTACAGAGAGAGAGAGAGAGAGAATAGTAGAACAGAACACAGGAGAGAAGACTTAAAACTACAGAGAGAGAGAGAGAGAGAATAGTAAAACAGAATACAGGAGAGATGACTTAAAACTACAGAGAGAGAGAGAGATAGTAGAACAGAATACAGGAGAGAAGACTTAAAACTACAGAGAGAGAGAGAGAGAGAATAGTAGAACAGAATACAGGAGAGACAACTTAAACTACACAGAGAGAGAGAGAGAATAGTAGAACAGAATACAGGAGAGAAGACTTAAAACTACAGAGAGAGAGAGAGAGAGAATAGTAGAACAGAATACAGGAGAGACGACTTAAACTACACAGAGAGAGAGAGAGAATAGTAGAACAGAATACAGGAGAGAAGACTTAAACTACACAGAGAGAGAGAATAGTAGAACAGAATACAGGAGAGACGACTTAAACTACACAGAGAGAGAGAGAGAATAGTAGAACAGAATACAGGAGAGAAGACTTAAACTACACAGAGAGAGAGAGAGAATAGTAGAACAGAATACAGGAGAGAAGACAAACTACACAGAGAGAGAGAGAGAATAGTAGAACAGAATACAGGAGAGACAACTTAAACTACACAGAGAGAGAGAGAGAGGGAGAGAGAATAGTAGAACAGAATACAGGAGAGAAGACTTAAACTACAGAGAGAGAGAGAGAATAGTAGAACAGAATACAGGAGAAGACTTAAACTACACAGAGAGAGAGAGAGAATAGTAGAACAGAATACAGGAGAGACAACTTAAAACACAGAGAGAGAGAGAATAGTAGAACAGAATACAGGAGAGAAGACTTAAACTACACAGAGAGAGAGAGAGAGAATAGTAGAACAGAATACAGGAGAGAAGACATAAACTACACAGAGAGAGAGAGAGAATAGTAGAACAGAATACAGGAGAGACAACTTAAACTACACAGAGAGAGAGAGAGAATAGTAGAACAGAATACAGGAGAGACAACTTAAACTAGAGAGAGAGAGAGAATAGTAGAACAGAATACAGGAGAGACAACTTAAACTACACAGAGAGAGAGAGAATAGTAGAACAGAATACAGGAGAGACAACTTAAACTACACAGAGAGAGAGAGAGAGAATAGTAGAACAGAATACAGGAGAGAAGACTTAAACTACACAGAGAGAGAGAGAGAATAGTAGAACAGAATACAGGAGAGACAACTTAAACTACACAGAGAGAGAGAGAGAGAATAGTAGAACAGAATACAGGAGAGAAGACTTAAACTACACAGAGAGAGAGAGAGAGAATAGTAGAACAGAATACAGGAGAGACAACTTAAACTACACAGAGAGAGAGAGAGAATAGTAGAACAGAATACAGGAGAGACAACTTAAACTACACAGAGAGAGAGAGAGAATAGTAGAACAGAATACAGGAGAGAAGACTGAAACTACAGAGAGAGAGAGAGAGAATAGTAGAACAGAATACAGGAGAGAAGACTTAAACTACAGAGAGAGAGAGAGAATAGTAGAACAGAACACAGGAGAGAAGACTGAAACTACAGAGAGAGAGAGAGAGAGAATAGTAAAACAGAATACAGGAGAGATGACTTAAACTACAGAGAGAGAGAGAGAATAGTAGAACAGAATACAGGAGAGAAGACTTAAAACTACAGAGAGAGAGAGAGAATAGTAGAACAGAATACAGGAGAGATGACTTAAAACTACAGAGAGAGAGAGAGAATAGTAAAACAGAATACAGGAGAGACAACAAACTACAGAGAGAGAGGGAGGGAGAGAATAGTAAAACAGAATACAGGAGAGACAACAAACTACAGAGAGAGGGAGAGAGAGAATAGTAAAACAGAATACAGGAGAGACAACAAACTACAGAGAGAGAGAGAGAGAGAATAGTAAAACAGAATACAGGAGAGACAACAAACTACAGAGAGAGAGAGAGAGAGAATAGTAAAACAGAATACAGGAGAGACAACAAACTACAGAGAGAGAGGAGAGAGAGAGAGAGAGAATAGTAAAACAGAATACAGGAGAGACAACAAACTACAGAGAGAGAGAGAGAGAGAGAATAGTAAAACAGAATACAGGAGAGACAACAAACTACAGAGAGAGAGAGAGAGAGAATAGTAAAACAGAATACAGGAGAGATGACTTAAACTACAGAGAGAGAGAGAGAATAGTAGAACAGAATACAGGAGAGACAACAAACTACAGAGAGAGAGAGAGAGAGAGATAGTAAAACATGATGACAGAGAGAAAGAGAAAACAAGAGAAAGAGAAAACAAGATGACAGAGAGAAAGAGAAAACAAGATGACAGAGAGAAAGAGAAAACAAGATGACAGAGAGAAAGAGGATACAGATGAACAGAGTAGTGGAACAGAGCACAAGAGAGAAGGGTAGAAAACAAGATGTCAGAGAGAAAGAGGATACAGATGAACAGAGTAGTGGAACAGAGCACAAGAGAGAAGGGTAGAAAACAAGATGACAGAGAGAAAGAGGATACAGATGAACAGAGTAGTGGAACAGAGCACAAGAGAGAAGGGTAGAAAACAAGATGACAGAGAGAAAGAGGATACAGATGAACAGAGTAGTGGAACAGAGTACAAGAGAGAAGGGTAGAAAACAAGATGACAGAGAGAAAGAGGATACAGATGAACAGAGTAGTGGGACAGAGCACAAGAGAGAAGGGTAGAAAACAAGATGTCAGAGAGAAAGAGGATACAGATGAACAGAGTAGTGGAACAGAGCACAAGAGAGAAGGGTAGAAAACAAGATGACAGAGAGAAAGAGGATACAGATGAACAGAGTAGTGGAACAGAGCACAAGAGAGAAGGGTAGAAAACAAGATGACAGAGAGAAAGAGGATACAGATGAACAGAGTAGTGGAACAGAGTACAAGAGAGAAGGGTAGAAAACATGATGACAGAGAGAAAGAGAAAACAAGAGAAAGAGAAAACAAGATGACAGAGAGAAAGAGAAAACAAGATGACAGAGAGAAAGAGAAAACAAGAGAAAGAGAAAACAAGATGACAGAGAGAAAGAGAAAACAAGATGACAGAGAGAAAGAGAAAACAAGAGAAAGAGAAAACAAGATGTCAGAGAGAAAGAGGATACAGATGAACAGAGTAGTGGGACAGAGTACAAGAGAGAAGGGTAGAAAACAAGATGACAGAGAGAAAGAGGATACAGATGAACAGAGTAGTGGGACAGAGCACAAGAGAGAAGGGTAGAAAACAAGATGTCAGAGAGAAAGAGGATACAGATGAACAGAGTAGTGGGACAGAGTACAAGAGAGAAGGGTAGAAAACAAGATGACAGAGAGAAAGAGGATACAGATGAACAGAGTAGTGGGACAGAGCACAAGAGAGAAGGGTAGAAAACAAGATGTCAGAGAGAAAGAGGATACAGATGAACAGAGTAGTGGGACAGAGTACAAGAGAGAAGGGTAGAAAACAAGATGTCAGAGAGAAAGAGGATACAGATGAACAGAGTAGTGGAACAGAGTACAAGAGAGAAGGGTAGAAAACAAGATGACAGAGAGAAAGAGGATACAGATGAACAGAGTAGTGGAACAGAGCACAAGAGAGAAGGGTAGAAAACAAGATGACAGAGAGAAAGAGGATACAGATGAACAGAGTAGTGGAACAGAGTACAAGAGAGAAGGGTAGAAAACAAGATGACAGAGAGAAAGAGGATACAGATGAACAGAGTAGTGGAACAGAGCAAAGAGAGAAGGGTAGAAAACAAGATGACAGAGAGAAAGAGGATACAGATGAACAGAGTAGTGGAACAGAGCACAAGAGAGAAGGGTAGAAAACAAGATGACAGAGAGAAAGAGAAAACAAGAGAAAGAGAAAACAAGATGACAGAGAGAGAGAAAACAAGATGTCAGAGAGAAAGAGGATACAGATGAACAGAGTAGTGGAACAGAGCACAAGAGAGAAGGGTAGAAAACAAGATGTCAGAGAGAAAGAGGATACAGATGAACAGAGTAGTGGAACAGAGCACAAGAGAGAAGGGTAGAAAACAAGATGACAGAGAGAAAGAGGATACAGATGAACAGAGTAGTGGAACAGAGCACAAGAGAGAAGGGTAGAACACAAGATGACAGAGAGAAAGAGGATACAGATGAACAGAGTAGTGGAACAGAGCACAAGAGAGAAGGGTAGAAAACAAGATGTCAGAGAGAAAGAGGATACAGATGAACAGAGTAGTGGAACAGAGCACAAGAGAGAAGGGTAGAAAACAAGATGTCAGAGAGAAAGAGGATACAGATGAACACAGTAGTGGAACAGAGCACAAGAGAGAAGGGTAGAAAACAAGATGACAGAGAGAAAGAGGATACAGATGAACAGAGTAGTGGAACAGAGCACAAGAGAGAAGGGTAGAAAACAAGATGTCAGAGAGAAAGAGAAAACAAGATGTCAGAGAGAAAGAGGATACAGATGAACAGAGTAGTGGAACAGAGCACAAGAGAGAAGGGTAGAAAACAAGATGTCAGAGAGAAAGAGGATACAGATGAACAGAGTAGTGGAACAGAGTACAAGAGAGAAGGGTAGAAAACAAGATGTCAGAGAGAAAGAGGATACAGATGAACAGAGTAGTGGGACAGAGTACAAGAGAGAAGGGTAGAAAACAAGATGACAGAGAGAAAGAGGATACAGATGAACAGAGTAGTGGGACAGAGTACAAGAGAGAAGGGTAGAAAACAAGATGACAGAGAGAAAGAGGATACAGATGAACAGAGTAGTGGGACAGAGCACAAGAGAGAAGGGTAGAAAACAAGATGTCAGAGAGAAAGAGGATACAGATGAACAGAGTAGTGGAACAGAGTACAAGAGAGAAGGGTAGAACACAAGATGACAGAGAGAAAGAGGATACAGATGAACAGAGTAGTGGGACAGAGCACAAGAGAGAAGGGTAGAAAACAAGATGTCAGAGAGAAAGAGGATACAGATGAACAGAGTAGTGGAACAGAGCACAAGAGAGAAGGGTAGAACACAAGATGTCAGAGAGAAAGAGGATACAGATGAACAGAGTAGTGGAACAGAGCACAAGAGAGAAGGGTAGAAAACAAGATGTCAGAGAGAAAGAGGATACAGATGAACAGAGTAGTGGGACAGAGCACAAGAGAGAAGGGTAGAACACAAGATGACAGAGAGAAAGAGGATACAGATGAACAGAGTAGTGGAACAGAGTACAAGAGAGAAGGGTAGAACACAAGATGTCAGAGAGAAAGAGGATACAGATGAACAGAGTAGTGGAACAGAGTACAAGAGAGAAGGGTAGAACACAAGATGTCAGAGAGAAAGAGGATACAGATGAACAGAGTAGTGGAACAGAGCACAAGAGAGAAGGGTAGAACACAAGATGTCAGAGAGAAAGAGGATACAGATGAACAGAGTAGTGGAACAGAGCACAAGAGAGAAGGGTAGAACACAAGATGTCAGAGAGAAAGAGGATACAGATGAACAGAGTAGTGGAACAGAGCACAAGAGACAGAAATAGAGGGAATGAGGGAGAGAATAATACTGTATTCCACCTTGACTTGAGACATAAACCCTACTCTGTACACTGAACGAGACCTGACTGCAGACAGAGTGGTTGTCAGCCTACCAAATCTACAAATCAACCTACATTCACATCACTCATTTCTTTGCGGTTAAGGCTAGTGTTTGTTGAAAGTGCACGGCCCCATTAAAACAAATCTTTGAAGGATTCAAAGACGTTTCACCTTTCACTTGAATGGTGCACTTGAGGGAGTGTATGGAAATATTCTGCCTTGAAGCTTAAGACAGAAAATTCAGACAGAATACAGAAACATGTTTCATTCAGATACCATAGTTGAAGAATGCTGGCTTTATGAGGGAACATTCCTCCTTAATGATTCCATGGTAAACAGGACAAGCTCATGAACTTATTTCATTCCTCTTAGTAATAAGAGCGTTATGTAGAGACTGATTGGACAAATCCATCTGTGGCACACGACGACTAGGGCTTGCATCCCAAATGGTACCCTACTCCCTATATATAGTGCACGGGTTTTTACCAGATCCCAATGGGGCCTGCTCAAAGGTAGTGCACTAAATAGGGAACCATTTGGCATGCAACCTATAGGATGGATGGGAACACTCCCAGGTTGGAGGGTTTACAGTTGGTTGAACACAGAGATTGTGGGATAGTGAGGAATCTGTGTCTCATCTGACCAGTGGAGAACACTTCCCTTCAATTACAGTACTACCTCAATATCTCAGTGCAGTGTTGTGTTCTGGTGTGGTTGGCTGGGGATGAAGTCATTTTGTGAATGAATTATTTCTCATAACCGTGTGGGTGGGTTGTGTGGGCAGACATACGTAGGTGTTTGGTGGGTTCAGTGGGCTTGAATGTGTGTCACTGATAGGTGGAAACATACATTTAAATATTAGTCATTTGGAACAGTGTTTCTTCCCTCCCCCAGGGTGCACTGCACAGCTGATTCAAATAACTAACTCATCATCAAGATGTGATTATTTGAGTCAGCTGTGGCAAAAAACAAAATGTGGCACCAGGGGTGCATCAGGACTGAGTTGGGGAATCCCTGATTTAGCAGATGCTCTTATTCAGAGTGAATGCAAGAGCAATTAGGGTTAAATGCCTTGCTCAAGGGCACATCCACAGATTCTTCACCTAGTCGGCTTGGGGATTTAAACCAGCGCTAGGCTATCTCCCACCACACAATCACATACATGACATGGTAATGACTGCACTCACAGCACAACACACACCTAGGACTAGATTCAGTCAGTATCGAGGAAGAGCCGCACTATCGCGTGATTGAAATGTGTTCGCGGAACACTCTGCCCATGTCAGACTCGGCTTCATGAAAAATTCCCTTTCCATTTGAATCGCACTATAACACAGATCTTCCTCAATAAGGGATGAATCCAAACCTGACTTTGTGCAGTGCTGAGAAAATCCATGTGAGCATTAAATATCCATCCATAGGTTGATTTCAACTTCACTCGTGGTTGCTGTACTAGGAAAGATAACTTCACCTAAAGTTGTGGTGCACCAACCAACATGGAAGACATGGTTTACAAAGGGCTTTGAGTAGTGTAAAAGTACGATTCTGACTTGAGGCTGAACAGTTCTAAGTCGTAAGACTTTAAAACCAGGGACTCTCCAAAGTAAATCAGAGATTTACAAATAATCTCTATGACCACTGGTGCATTCTAGGATGAACCACACACACACGTCAAAACTACGGTCCACAGAGGACCACGCTTTCATTAGTCTGAAGAAAAAATTACAATCTGCTCCCAAACATATTTCAGCTCTGAATTATTGAATAGGTTTCATTCTCCCTCCCAAAACGCCTCGAATGAGAAACATGCTTTGGGCTCATGAAAAATTGATATTTGCTCCTCTCACTCTTGTCTTTTGTTCCAAGCAAAGTCATTGATTTTTAAAAATGGACTTTTGTCTCCAAGTTTTTGTCGCCCTTTTACAGGAAATGTAAACTCTTCCTGCGTTTGAAATGTCATTTCCTTCAATGGAAACAAAGACTTGATTGATGGGTTTTGTTCTGGAACTAGATCAGTTGACAGACATGGGGAAGATTGGTTTATCATTGTAGATAGTTGTTGATGCAGTTCGAATGAGAGGTTCAGGGAAGTATCAATGTCTCCACACAAACAACGCTGCTGACAAACCATCCTCATTATCTCGCTCTAATATCTATTTACTCAGTCTCGCCTCCGATCCAAACGCATTAGCTTGACTCCAAACGCTACCCAAATAATGCATAGGCAGAGAGAGGAAGATGACAGTACAGATGTGTTGAGACACCAAAGCCCTACAAGTGTAGCGAGCCAACACCGGATTCTTGAATGTCTCACCACTGACTCCACAAGGTCTCTGCAAGCCCTAGAGCAAGCACTTCTTACTAGTACTCTACAGCACTGTAACCTATTGAGAAATCTGCAATTTGGGCTTGTTGATTGCTGGGATTCTTTCCATGACTTTGTATTGAAATTTAAAAAAAAACCCTACAGGTGTAAAAATGTAGCTAGAATTTCTCAACTTACTTCACTACAAGACCGAGATAGAACTTTGTTCCCTTCAGCACTACAATATATTGAGGCATTCTTCTGCAATTTGGCAGTTGTTGACAACAGAGACTCTCTCCCGAGAACTGCCTCAACTCAACACCAGTATGTCTATAACTGTAATACATAATCTTACCATGCTTCAGCCTCCAATAACCTCCAATGACCACCATTTGGAGAAGACCTGACCTACTACCTAACCCTTTAGCTCCACTCCTCCTTTCCTTCTCCCTCCACAACCTGGAATTGGGATGAGACGTAATGTCGTAAACGTAAATCTGGTACACTCCAATTAGTATGATATGTTACATTTAATATGTGGATGTCCACCAACCATTTCGTATGATGTGTTACGAATTGCAATTCATACAATATGTTATGAATTTGCATAATGTTGTAAATGACAATTTGTTGTGGCTAACGTTAGCTAAGTGGCTAATGTTAGCTAGGCTAGGGGTTAAGGTTAGGGGAAGGGTTAGCTAACATGCTATGTAGTTGCAAAGTAGCTAAGAAGTAGCAATTAGTTGCAAAGTTTCTAATTAGCTAAAATCCTAAAGTTGTCCGCGATGAGATTTAAACATGCAACCTTTGGGTTGCTAGACGTTTGCATTATGCGCCAACCATCCACCCTACTTTTGTTTTTTGCCTTAAGTAATCCTCTGTCTTATGTAACCATACCAAACATATCAAACTAATTCAATTGTCCCGGATGTATATTTACTATGTTACGTCTAGTCAGTGAGGCCAGGCTGCCCTCCATCAGGTGCCCTAATAGACACCTCATCAGTCTGGAGGAGCAGCCAGGCGTGAAAAGAATGGTGCCTGTAAAAGAGAGAGAGAGAGAGAATGAGAGAGGGAGTGAGAAAAGAGAAGGCTTTTTAAAGCCTAGTCATCAGACTCAGCAGGTGACTCAAGTGGCTGAAGAAGGCAACATGCGACAGAGCTCATAATTGCCCTTGGAGCATAGGATCTAAAATAGGCCTTGGACAAAGGTGTCAGGTCCTCTTAGGAGGTGGGTGTGTGAACCACATGGATCTCTGGTTGAAGACACTTGAGGGTAATAGTGGAGGGAACGACAACCCTGCAGCTAGGCTTTTGTTTCACGTCTTCAGATGAATGTGATTTAATAGCTGAATCAGTTGTTACTTTCGGCATGAAACAAAACCATGCACCCACTTCAGTTCTCCAGGACCGGAGTTGCTATTCCCTGTTGTACAGTGATGTGATCATAAAATATGTACACAAAACTCTATGCATGGCAACATTTACATATCCAAGGTGTACATTTATTTTTGCATTCAAAATGCTGTGTAGTCAATACTTCAACTTGTACTTGAGTCGTTGCTCAACCTACGTACTGTCTGAACTGACACTAACCAGCCACCTATGTTAAAATATATCTAGTACAGTTGCGTGTGCTGTGTCATTGTGGTAACAACACCGCTTATTTAAGATGCAAATGAGATCAAGGTGTGTAAGAGTCATTTAAATGGAAGAGGTGACCTACCAAAAGTAGCACTGGTACTTTTAAGTCCTTTGAGTAGAACTAGGACACCATAGCCTGGTAAAACCATACTG